>NC_133332.1:150474121-150576621 GCF_042186555.1 Aquarana catesbeiana | reverse complement strand
GCACCTACATTGACATCTGCGCACCACTGCGGGTGTCAATGTAAAGGTAATGACACCCCCAGATCATTTCACAGATCGCAGTGCGAACTATGTAATGGTGCAGGAATCGGATCGCATGGGTGTTCACACCCATGCGATCCGATTCCAGTGCGGACCAAATAAAGGGTCCTGTACCATTTTGGTGCAAATGCAATATGATTTAGGGCCAGTTCCCACTGCTGCGGTGTCCGAGATCGGATGTGATTCGCACCGCAGTGCAAAATCACATCCGATCTCTGTGCGATGCGATTTCAGCCATACAGATAGTATTGCTAAATTTGCATTGCCCTCGGACCAAACTCTTACAGGACCCTTTTTTTGGTCCACAGCAGAATCGGATTGCATGGGTGTTCACACCCATGCGATTCGATTACTGTCCGAGTTTGCAGATCGCACTGCGATATGCGAACTGATTTGGGGGTGTTAACTTTTAGGCCCAGTTCACACTTGTGCGATGCCGGACATCGCACAGGCATCGCATGTTTTTGCAGCACACTGCCATTCACATTACATGCAATGTCTGTGCGGTGCGATATCAGCTGTACAGATAGTATGGCTGATATCGCACCGCATTCGGTGCAAACACGCACAGGACCCTTTTTTCTGTTCGGACCAGAATCGGATCGCATGTGTGTTCACACATATGCGATCCGATTCATGTCCGAACTGTCAGTTCGCAGTGCGATATGCAAGCTGATCTGGGGGTGTCCTTAACAATGTATTGACACTCCCCAGCGATTCGCATATGGCAGTGTGAACTGACATGCGAGTCGGTGCGATGCGGGAACCCGCAGTGGATTCGCAGTGTTCTCGCATCGCACCAGTTTATCAATTTTTATGTTTATCTATAATGAAATATATTTTATTTTAATTTATTAATAAATATTTATACTTGTATACTTTATTAAAATTATTTTTTTAATGATTATAAATGTATTTTGCATTTATATGAATGGTGTATAGCTGCATTACATATGTGCATTACATTCATTTACTATACACCATTCACATTTAAATAGGGACATGTATGATCTTTAAATATTGATAAAAACAATGTTTTTTTTATAATTAGGTTAATGTATATTGTGTAGGGGGAATTTAACTTTATTATTTTATTAATATGTTGGGGAATAATGTGTGCTGATTTGTGTTAAACTTTTGTATTTTATGGTTCCTCATACTGTAATCCCGCTATATCACACGAGATTACAGTGAGAGGAGCCATTCTCAGGAGTTCCCGGCGTTTGTAGATCGCTCCTCAACTCAACATGAGAAGCGATCTACACACTTTCATAAACAGGCACTCAGAGGAGAGCGATCTCCTCTGAGAATGCCTGAGAACTGAAAAGCGGTATTTTACCGCACTTTCATAAAAGGACACCTAAGTGCCCTGTATTGAAGTGGTTAAAAATACTAATTTCCTGCCTTTGATCCAATACGTTGACCCAATGACTAGGAAGAAATATTCACATAAGGACTTTTCTTATCTGACTCAAAAGTACCATAGCTCCCAACCGTCCCTGATTTCGAGGGACTGTCCCTGATTTGAAGCAATGTCCCTCATCCTCTGTCCCTCATTTTGGTCTGATCTATATAGATGTATATAAAATGCACTTTTTATCTATCAAAAAGTGATTCCAAGTGCTAAACCTTTCATCTGATTTTTAAATTGCTGCATTTGTAAATTCCAAAAGCCCAAATAAAGGAATAATAGTGGTAAAAAAACATTTGTGGGTTTAACCAATCTTGTTTTTTGTGTACAATTCTCCTTTAAGGGGGTGTGGCAAGGGGTGTGTCCTATGCCTGCATACTTTTGCTGATAGGTGTCCCTCATTGCCATCTTAAAAAGTTGAGAGGTATGAAGTACACAAGACAGCAGGTCAGTAATATTAAATATAGTCAGACAAGAAGCATTTTCAACAGATGGCCAGCAATGACAACATCTCTGTTTCTCACAATAAACTGGATCCAAACTTAAAAGAAATACAAAAAAAGACAATAATTCTAAGTCTCTGCTGCCAAACAAATGCAATGACCCTGACCGCATTATGGTAATATACGGCCCGGTTAGGTCTCCAACCCCCATACATAATGATGCAAGCACTGGGAAGTCATGATTAAGGTCCACTTCAAAAGGATCATTGGCTCCTTACAAATCTAACACACCAGGATGAATATCCTTATTCTAGAAAATGAGAGTTATTTTGAGTACAGATTAATACAATTTAGATAAAATGTCTGGAAATAGAGAGCCTTAGGCTGGTGTTAAAGTTTTAAGAATTGAACCTCATGTCTGTTCTATATAATGCTCACATTCCTTGGGTAATAAAGTTTTCTTGTTCAATACAAAAGCAGAGGGAATTTTGGGAAATGTAGTTTCTGCTGATCCCATTCTTAGCCCGCAGATGGCTCTGCAGCGGCAGCCCGTCTCTTCCGGCTATAGCGTGTTCAGGGTAAATTGCTCCATATAGTGTTACAGTGTTAGAGCAGAAGTTTTATAAACTTGTGTACAAACACATAATAATCCTATCGAGCGGGACAGACGCGGCAGGTCATGCAGCTCGGCTGTCTGTCTTTCCGGCAACCCTATGCTGGTTTGCTTTTGAACGGGGTGAAAACTGTGGAAACGCGCTGGCGCCCTCTGCTGGCCGATCATCAGAACAACACTCTAGCCATACACATAGCAGTGAAGGACTGGGATGGCCAGGACTGGAGGGACATTCTGCAGGACAGACTGGGGATGCCCACTGCTCGTGTGCAGCAACTCTTAGATAAAGGGGAGCAGTTTGGCAGGGGAGTCATTGCTGGTATGTATTCCGGTTTTATTTGAACTGCTACCTGATTATCCTTTTTGTACTCCTAATACAAATAGAACCTGTAGGGTAAAGTCTTGCAAGAGTAAAGATGGGTGGAAAAAAAATTACCACTGGAGAAAAAAAAATCTGTTTTGCTTCCAGGTCATGTGACTTAAAGCCTAGGCATTGGAGTGACAGCTGTTTGCATACAGCCGCCTGTACAGATAAGTGACAGGCTGCGCTTGTGCTGGTGTGAGAGCATATCCAAGTGTCTGTATGTAGACAGGGACAGATGATTATCCCTGGAATAAACATTCTGCTCAGATGTGCAATGACACGCATAGAGCTGCAGGCTGTCATTGATTTGTGCAGAACGCTGTATGCAAACATCTGTCACTCCTAGCTGCATAAACCTATGCCTTCTTCATACTGTACAGCCCTCCGCGCCCATGAGAATGAGGCCCCAGCCATATCCAGGGATCTGCGGATCGAAATAAGGGAAATGGAAAAATACAACAATAAAAAGCTGACACAGATTTTAGCATTCTGCTACTTAGGTTTAACCACCTCCAATCCAGGTCATTTCTGACATTTCTTTTATACATGTAAAAATCTGCATTTTGTTACACATATATACACAGAGGCCCTGGAGAATAAAATGGTTGTTGTTGCAATTTGTTATGTTGCACGATATTTGTGCAGCAGGTTATCGAACGGAAATTTTCAGGAGACAATACATTTGAATTATATTTAGTGCACACAAACATAATATAATACCCAATTTTTTGGTAAAATATAAAATATTATGTTACGCCAAGTAAATAGATATCTAACAATGTTGTGCTTTAAAATTGCATACGCAATTTTTTATGACAACTAAAAATCTCCATAAGTGATGCTTTAAAAGACAGGGGTGCATTAATTAATTTATTTTTTGCTTTATTATTTATTTTATTTAAATGTATTTGTTTTACAATGCACCTCTTGTTTTTATTTTTTTTATTAAAAAATGGGCCATGACAGGTGTTTTTTATGGAGAGATCTTGAGTGTATTGGACCCCATATCTTTCCTCTGCCCTCCAAAGCATCTGATCAAACTGAAATCAGTTTGATCGGGTGCTTTACAAGCTGGTAATGGCTTGTAAACAAACAAACTGTAAGTGACAAAATCCTTGTCGCTTTCAGTTTCTGATGTCACAGTGGGTTAGGAACAATGGAAGTTCTTCTCACTCTGTGTAGTGAATCCGGTGTGGCTGGTTTCATCTATATTGCCCCCCCCCCCCAGCAGGACAAAAGAGCCTGGTAAAAGGGGTGGTGGGAGGGGGACCACCTTCTGCTGCCTGTAAAAGTAATGACATGGCTGAGCCACTCGGATCACTTTTACATGAAAGCCCATCAACTGCTCTAAAAAGTGATACCACCACCACCATCATGGCTGCAGCTATGATCGTAATATCACCATTCCCGTCCGAGGAAGTATTTGTACATATGGCAGACAGGAAGAGGTTAAAAGAGCATTATTACTTATGTCTGTATCAGTAATTATTATTATATAGGATTTATATAGCGCCAACAGTTTGCGCAGTGCTTTACAATATAAAGGGTGACAATACACCAACAGTACAATTCACAACAAGAGGATTAGAGGGGCCCTGCCCCTGCAAGCTTACAATCTAAAAGGGAGGGCATGAGCTCATGCTTGTTCAGACACAAAGTCAAACCCATCAGATCTACCCTGCTGGGAAGCTGTCAAATTCGATAGCCAATCATAGTTGGCATAGGCATTCCCCATGCCGCAGACACATTTATACACACCCCTTGCCTATGTGCACATGTGGGGCGAGAAATACCTCCATCGCCTATGATTGGCTGTCGGCTTTGACAGCTTCCCAGTGAGACAACTCAGGCAGGTTCGCACTCCTATCCAAATATGCCTGAGCTCATCCTTCGTCAATGCTGCGGTTAGTGCGGTTCACCCCTAATTCCTGCCCCGTGAACAACCTTTTTACCAGACAGGAAGTGAGGAAATCTCTCCAACACAACCTTCGATTGCAGTAAAACCTGACAGGAGTTCTAATCTTTTCACACTCTATCTAAAATAAAAAAATAAAAATGTTTTGACTACTACACTTTGAGAGGATCAGCTGCTTTCCTGAAGAACTTTCCTTCCAGCAGAGATTACATGATCAAATGCCTAATCTTCTGGTCACATTAGTAGAGCAGGGAGCCAATAGCAACATTTTCTCCAGGATTGGGATTTTAGTCCAATTTCTTTTTTCTCATTCCCAGCAATATAGAAACATACTGTAGCTTTCTGCATGGAAAACTCTATATATACTCAACCAATGAATAGTGGGCACAATAAAGCGCCCGCATCATGGGATTGTGGTCGCCAAAAAAGAAAATTAATTATAAAGTTTTTTAATTTGAAAAAAAAAAAAAAATCTAAAAAAAAAAAAAAAAAGAGGGGGCGGGCTGGTCACGAGGCAAGGAGCGGGAAAAACGTTTTTTCCTCAGACTGAGAGGCTATATAAGCCTCTGCATGACAGACCCGCTCACACTTGCCCTGAGGCGGCTTAAGCTTGAGCTCCGCTGCGCTAACTTGGCTGGCTTGGGCTGTCTCTGGGCATGAAGTCCCTAGTAAGAAGAGTCCTTGAAAGGGCTGAAGCGGAAGGAGGTGACGAATGGCTCCAGCGGTGTTTAGCTCTCTCAGAAACGGACACTCCTGTGGGTAATGTAGCGGAACAGCGAGCTATGGAGCCGCTCTGTGAATCTCGGACAGCTGCCTCTGACTCAGCACAGCGCTCACAGGCTCACAGCATTCAGCGGAGCTTACCCTCACATCGTTCTTTTTTAGAAACAGCAGCGGTGAGTGAAGATAGAATTGTGGCTATAACTGAGCAAGCGGAGTCAGTGCAAGGGGTTAGAAGAAGCAACAGGCGGGGGAAAAGAAGTAGGAGAGTTTTATCCCCTTCTCCAAGCCTCAATAGCCGAGGCAGGGGCAGAACACACATCATCCACACCACTCAGGGAAACTCAGCCCAGGAATGAAGCAGCTTTGCCTAGTTTAACAGATGTTTCTCCGGACTCTCCCCCTGCAAGCCTGGCTTTACCTACAATACAGGAGTCGCCACAGTATGCTGGTAGTCAGTCCAGGCAGATACCTCAGTCAAATGTGGCATCACTTGCATCCAGGCCAGCCAGGCTGGATGCTGTGAGAGCCCCTCTGTCTCTTTCCTCCCTTACAGGTGATATTAGTCAAGCAGCGCCAGGTATACAAATTCCAGTCAGATGCAGTCATTCTGAATACAGTCCAGTCGGTAAATTTCTCAAAAGGAATTAATTAACCAATTACTAGTTTCATTAAATAAATTTAATGAGCATATATTTACTAATAATCCTACATCTGTGCCCACAAATTTATCTCCTTCTCCAGTAGGGCTGCAACTAACGATTATTTTCATAATCGATTAGTTGGCCGATTATTGTTTGGATTAATCGATTAATCGGTTAATAAACTTAAAAAAAGTGTGGTGTATAATTTACGGTAGTTAATACGTAAAGTTTTAAAATAAAGGCAATTTATTCTTAAATATCTCTATGCAGTGGTAAATATAAATATAAATAACCAACTATATGGTTAGAGAGCAAAATATCTAATCCACTCAGAGAATAACAGACAGAAGAGATTGTATATACTATTAGAGGTGATATAATGTATATACTATTAGAAGAGAGATACTGTATATGCTATTAGAGGATATATACTGTACATACTATTAAAGGGTGAATCTGGTAAATATCATCAGACTCAGATATCAAATTTTTTTTATTTTAAAAACAATGTCAAACTTAAAAAAAAAGTAATTTTAACGAAATAGAAATAGAAATAGAAAACTTCTTGGTGAAAGGAATTTTCAAACAGTGTATGTGGTTTTCGTTCAGAAATTAAATTCATTTTAAAAACAGAATGTTAAAAACAAGTGAAAATTTCAAACATTCTTTCATTCAGCGAATGTACAAAGATTTTTTTGTCTCTATATTCTTGTCTGAAAATTGATCGGTGTGGCCAGCATAAGGCTCGGTTCACACCTATGCAGTTTGCTTTTGATCTGTTTATGCAGTGTTTTTTGCTGTGCTTTTTGATTTTTGCACATGTGATTTTGCTGCGATTTGCGTTTTTTTGCTTTTTTTTTTTTGGCCAATTTGTTGTTGGGCAATTAAAAAACACAAATTGCTGCAAAATTGCATTACATGCTTTTCTGCAGCTTCTCCATTGAAGTATATTGAACCAAAAAAAGCACAATTTTGCATTAAACAAAAGTCCCTGACCCTTTCCAAATAAGCAGCGCCTGAAAAAAGCATAGATGTGAATGTGTCCCATAGGAAACCATGTAAATGAACTGTAGGGCGTTTCTGCAAAAAACACATAGATGTGAACCAGGTCTAAGACGTTTATTAACATAATGGGGTAAAAAAAAACTAAAATTAGCCCTTTATAGTACAAAAAAGCAGATAATCACTACTGTAAGGGGCGAATTTTTGGATTTATTATCTTTATTACCTATTGCGAAAGATTTCATAAAAACGGATAAAAGATCTGAGGATAGTATGGAGGATAGACGCCGTCCTGTTTCTAGATCCTTTTTTAATTGGCTGCAGGCATTTTGTATATTCTCTGCAATAATGGGGAAGAAGCATCCAGAGAAATGTACTGGGCTTTTTCAACATTTGGAACATATTCTGGAAGCTTATAAAAGTTTTGGTGGTTTGGGATGGTTTAGTTATGATGAATCTTTCCGTCCAAAAATTGCAATATATCATAATTTAAAATGGGGTAACAAAGATGTGGGGCTATGGATAAACTTAATTATCCCACAGAAGCCCATATATACAAGACCACAGCCCTAGTCAAACTTGACCTCAAATGCGTTAGCATCAGTTTATAAAAAAGGAACATGTTACGCATTTAATGAAAATCAATGCAAATGGTTGAATTCATGTCGTTATCGTCATGAATGTTCTTTTTGTTTTGGTAGCCACCCAGTCTCAAGATGTTCTAAAAGAACATCTAGCAATCAAGTCCTCAGGGATCATACAAAAGGCCTGCACGCCTGTGAGGCTAGTCGAAATGCATCCATGGTTAATGTTATACCTGGACAAGGTGAAAGCTCAATTACTAATTGAAGGTTTTTCAACAGGTTTTAAACTCCCTATTTTACAGGTCCAGGCTGTCATTTATCAAAAAATTTAAAATCAGTTTCCCTCCATACTGAAATAGTTAGGGATAAATTAATAAAAGAAATTGCAGCCAATAGGATTGCTGGCCCCTTTATCTCACCACCGTTTATTAATTTTCGAGTTTCCCGTTAGGTTTAGTACCTAAAAAAGAGCCGAATTCCTACAGGCTCATTCACCATCTATCGTTTCCTGTGGGTCAATCTCTAAATGACGAAATTGATCCATTATCGACTTCGGTCAAGTATGCTACGTTCGATGATGCTATCCAAATTATTCAAAAGTTTGGTCGGGGTGCTTTATTAGCAAAAGCAGACATCCAATCAGCTTTTAGATTATTGCCCATTGCCCCGGAATCTTACAATTCACTGGGTTTTTGTTTGGAAGGTTATTTTTTCTGTGATAAATGCCTTCCAATGGGCTGCTCATTGTCCTGCTATTATTTCGAAGTTTTTGCTTCTTTTCTTCAGTGGGTACTACAATTTGAATCTGGTCATACTGGAATTATTCATTATCTACATGACTTCCTGTTCATTGGCCCACCAAATTCTTTAATATGCACCTTAGTCCTCAGGTTATTTTTCCTTTTAACAAAACACTTCAACATTAGCAATTGAAAAAAATACTTTTCCATCTCCAATCATTGAATGTTTAGGCATTAAGATTGATACGCACTTATTCCAGTTTGAATTACCTGCTCAAAAAATGTATAGGTTACAATCCTTCATTTCATTCTTCCTGCGCAGAAAAAAGATCTTATTAAATATTTCTAGAAGGATATCTTTGGCTATGTCAGGCTTCAAATCCCCTTTTTCCCACATTAGGTTGACTTGTGCTCTTAAAGAGGATTTACTGGTACGGTCCCAATTTCTACAAGAATTTAATGGCAGATCTTTTTTCCAGGAAGACTTTGTTTTCGCAGCAGATTTAGAATTATTCACAGACGCTGCTGGTTCTCAAGGTTTTGCTGCGATTTTTCGTTTCACATTGGTGTTCGGGCTCATGGCCCCCCCTTTGGATTGCTAACAAATTTACAAAGAACATAGTTTTGCTGGAACTCTTTCCAGTTTTAGTTGCTTTGGAAATTTGGGGTGATCAGCTAGCTAACAAAAGAATTATTATCAATACAGATAATAGAGGTGTATTATTTGCTTTAAACTGCCTTTCTTCAAAATCTGTATTAGTCAAAAAACTCTTGCGTTATTTAGTTCTATTATGCTTAAAATTAAACATTTGGAATAAGGCGAAACATATACCAGGCAATCTTAATGTCATCGCTGATGCCTTATCTCGATTCCAGATGGCTCGCTTCAGACAGCTATTACCTCATGCAGATCTGGTTGGGCACCATTGCCCAAGTTATCTTTGGGATTTAATTTAAATCCAGTAATTCAGGTAATAAAGCATTTGATCGCTCCTAAAACATGGACTGATTATTCAGTTGCATGGGAAAGGTGGCTGAATTTCAATAAAGAATTGGGCTCTACGGGTCTACCGCCTTCTGAGAGTTTAATTTTAGCATTTCTGTGTTCATTAATTCAATCGGAATTTTCCTTTTAACCACATTAATAAAATATTAGCTGGAGTCTCTTTTTTTCTTGAAGCTGAATAATTTTCCAGCTTGTAACAGTTTCTTTTCTGTTAGACAAGCTTTAAAGGATTTACGGAAGAAAAACTTGACTCCAGATAGGCGCAGGCCAATTACTGTGGAATTATTATCAAAGCTGTGTTTGGCTACTCCTTTTGTTTGCATCTCAGAGTATGAGGCTATATTATTTCATGCTGCTTTTGTTTTGATGTTTTTTGCTTTTTGGCTTTTCGTATATCTGAGATGTTACCAAATAACAAACACAGTTTAGAAGGTTTGTTTTTATCAGAAGTGTCTTTTTCGGAAGATAAGGTCCTTGTTTTTGTCAGAAAATCCAAAACGGATAGATCAGGTAAAGGTCAATGGCTCAATCTATTTGCTTTTGGGGACTCCATCCCCTGTCCTTTATTAATTAAAAAAAAATACCTTGCTGTCAGACCAGTTTCAGGTCAGCAATTTTTTGTTCATTATGATTCCTCTCCTATGTCAAAATTTTCAGTTTTCAGCAGTATTAAGAAGTTGTTTTTCTTATTTAGGCCTTTCGCTTTTTAAATTTTCTACTCATTCTTTCAGAATTGGAGCTGCTACAGAAGCTGCAAGATTGGGTTTGAGTGATGAGGTCATTATGAGATTGGGTAGATGGGAGTCTAGTAGATTTAACATTTACATCCGACCTAACTTGTCTCTTTGATTCTAGGTGCCAAATCTTGCATATGGATATTTGGCCATTCATACATTTATTGGGCTCATAAGAGAGCCTCACAGCGTTGTTATGGTTCCAACCTATCTTTACCTTCCGATTTAAGAGTAATGTTTCCAAATACTTGTGTTGTTTTCTCTGAGATGGTCTCTCGCTTACATTGGTTGTACTCTAAGGACAACAGACCATTGGAAAAGATAAGACGGAGAATTAATCATTCAATTGAAAAATTTTTACCATCAATTGGGGGGATTACCTTCCGTCACATAGATTTGGAAGGAGGTTTTCCCAGTCTTTACAGACAAGATGGCGTACATCTTTCAGATGTTGGTCTTGACATTTTCAAATTAGGTCTTCAAAATTGCATCGAACAATTGTTTTCAAAACCCGGCTGGTGGGGACTTGGTTTTATTTAAATGATTTATTTATAGCTCGAGTCCTATGACTGAGCGAGTTAGAATTGGTTTGAATTTGAAAGAATATTTATTGATATTTCATTATTTATTTGAATAAAGTTATTTGTTTTAATTCTAACACCAATAAAGGTGCTGCGGCCATTTTCAACACCAACCTGTTGTAGTGTACTTATTTATGAATATACAGTGTGACCTACAATCCCATGTATTTGTTCTCCTCTTCTATAAACAGGTCTTATTGACATCGGAGATACCTGGCAATGTACAGATGATGTGCCCACTGAAGACACCCTGGAACTTGAAAAAAAAGCTCTGCTGATTGGCCTACAAGGGAAATACCTGACTGCTGTTTCCAACCCCAGGTGGTTATTGGAACCAATTCCAGCGAGAGGCGGCAAAGACATTTGGACAGTGACCATCCCCTATCATTTAATACCTTCATAACTGGATGACATTACAGCTTGCAGGTGCTGAAAAAAAACATTTCCACTTTTGTGCTGTATAATTTTGTTGTATTCCAAATGTAAATGAAACATGGACTAAGTGTACTTCACAAACCTTTGGCAAGTAAACAGTTAAATGATGAGGTTGTTCACTAGACTGCCTTTAGACACATACACCAGATACCAGAAAACGAATCGGTAGATTCTTGCGGCTGAGGTGACAGGTGTATGCGAATAGCAGCGGCGCTGTTCGTATATATCTGCACACAAAGCTTTTATCTGCATCCAGAGATGCTCATCTATCCCTAACCACAGACAACGGCTTGGTGTGCAGATACATATGAACAGCGGTGTTGATTCCTGAAGCTGGAATCCGGAGTGTGTGTATATAATCACGCGTGTGAAGGGTGCCTTATGTTAGAACTAAACCCAAGCACTAACTTCTCATAAAAGCGTTCTGGCTATTTTGGCCTCTTTCCCCCAACCTAATCCAATCCCTCATCCTTCTTCACAGAAGCATACCTCAATCCAGCCCAAAGCCTCCAGTTTTTATTTCCATTATTGCAAGTCTTCTTGCCTGTGTATTGCAGTTTCATAGACCTTTATAACTCAGTATTCCAAGGTCAGAGATGGAGGTAAACAAGCCCCAAAAGGAGTCTATGGGAGTTGTAAAGCATAGACACAGCTAGAACACTAAAGACTTGTGGTGCTGAATGTAAACAAACACCAAAGGCCATGGCCACTGGATCAAGGTAAGTATGTATCTGTGGAGGGCAAGGGGAAAAGAGCACTTATCCTTTATGTCTGGAACTTTCATTAAAGTAGAATTCTATGGTAAACCTAACTAATCTTAAAATGCCCCCCCCCCCCCCCCCCCTCCTAACTCGTCTGAATATGCTCCCTCCCCCCTCCTAATATCTATGCTGACTAACCTGTTAAAGAATGATGTATATACTTATCTATTTTCAGGTGGCTCTGGTCCGGTTACATGATCCAGCTCCCCTGTTTCAGTCAGCAGCAACTGTAGGGGAGAGGAGGGAGCTCAAACATTGGATGGGCCACAGTAGTCTATGGGTGACGTCATAGCTCCAGACTTTACTAGCTGTTGTTGAGCACTCTTTTCTCTGCAGCCACCGCTGGCTGACCAGGGGATCATAAATATATGTGTATGATATATATTTATATCTATATCTATACATATATATATATATATATATATATATATATATATATATATATATATAAAAATCTATCCTTCTTACACAGGTTAGTCAGCATAGGTTTTAAGAAGGGAGAAGGAGCATTTTAAGACTAGTTAGGTTTATCCTGGAATTCTACTTTAAAGAATTACTGGAAATCCTGCCATGTCCTTATTCACCACTTCCTGTTATGGGGTGATAGTTATCTCCCAGTTTCCTTGTCACATGCACCTATGGTGAAGATAATAATTAGCTGTAATGACACACTTTGTGCAGGAATGGTCCACTTTCTGGGTGCAAGTTCAGAGCAATTATGGTCATCCACTGCTGAAGTGCAAACAGCATGTGGCTGAAAGAGACTTGAGGAGATTGGCAGCATGGGATGAAAAAAAAAAGGCAATTTCTCATAATATAAGGGGCATTAGCAAACTAAATGTCATCCAGTTAGTATTTATATCTATTTGCCTAACTCCAGCAAAAACTTTTTTAGTTCTGGAAATCAGTAAAATTTTATAACCTCTGTTACAGTTTATATCAGACCTTTTACCAACTTTTTAACTTTATTTCCTTCTTTGCCTCTATTTCTTAATCACTTATTTTGTTGCCATTGGTGGGAATTTCCCTTAATTTCCAGTTTATTTTTCCAATAATAGACATGTAGTAAAGAGATGGTTCCCATATTTAAAAGATTAAAAAACTTGCCAGATGTCCTAACAGTTCACTGCTTTATTAAAATGTTTTGGTGTTTAGATGAATGCATGTATCAAGTTATAAGTGAAAAGATATCTAACAACATCTTGGTTTGCTTTATCAGAATGAACCCTTACAGGTTAATCAGATTACAAAACTGGCAGTTTCTGTTATAAAACATTTCCTGTGTAAGAAACCCTTTCTGATAAGCACATATTTATTGCTTAACTGTTAAAAAAAGGCTTAAAATGCGTGAAACACATTAATAGACAATAAGACAGATTCCTTACCAGTACTGAAACTTAAAGTATGGGACTTTTAGTACTCACGTCAACCTTTGTTCATTAAGGGCCAGTTCTAAAGTGATGTTATAGTTGTATCTTAAATGCATGAAAGTATGTGTAGCACTAGTACATCTAACTGACAAAATCACATAATCATACAATTCAGTGAATAAACAGATTTGTGCAAACATAAAAAAAAAAAAAGTTCCCAGTTTTTAAAGTAAAATGTCTGTGCCGTATCATCCACTTGCTCAGTAACCACTTTATCTCCAACACCTGGTGCTCTGATAATAGTTCTGCTCACTTTGGTACGGACCCCTAACTGAAACAGCGTAAAAAAAATAAATAATAGGATTTTTATAACAGCTTACCTGTAAAATCCTTTTCTTTTGAGGTACATCACGGGACACAGAGTCTCAGTAATTACTGATGGTTTATATAGGGTATCACTAGGTGATTGGACACTGGCACACTGTTCAATCCCCTTACTGGGAGTACCTCAGTTTTGTAGCAAAGCAATATAAGTGTATTAGAAGATGGGAGGGACCTCTGTGTCCTGCGATGTACCTCCACTTTTTCTTTCTTGTACTTCACGGGACACAGAGTCTAGTAATTACTGATGGGATGTCCCAGAGCAATGCTATCTGAGGGGAGGGGAACAACAAGTAGGGTGTAATCAGACCTGAGGACCTTGTACTGCTGCCAGCAGCACACTGCGCCCAAAGGCGATATCCTCATGCCTTCTCATATCCACCTGATAAAATCTGGTGAATGTATGGACTGAAGACCAGGTTGCGGCCTTGCAGATTTGAGCCATAGAGGCCTGGTGATGCACTGCCCACAAAGTACTAATAGCCCTTGTGGAGTCATCCTTGATTTGAAAAGGTGGAACTTTCTGCTTCAAACCATAAGCTTGAACAATAACTTGTCAAATCCATTTAGCAATGGCAGATTTCGACGCTGCCTGTCCTCTATTAGGACCTTCTGGCAACACAAACAAAACATCAGTTTTGCGAATCTGAGCAGTCGCTTCCACATCCAAAGAATGTAGTGACCTTTCTTCCGTAGAACAGGTATCTGGAAAAAAGGAAGGCAGAACAATATCTTGGTTTAGATGAAAACCTGAAACCACCTTCGGTAGAAAGCTAGGATGAGGGCGCAATACCACTCTATCCCTGTGCATGATTAAATATGGCTCTTTACAGGAAAGAGCTGCTAATTCGGATACTCTTCTAGCAGAAGAAATGGCTACCAGAAAAATTAACTTCCTTGTCAACAGGACCAAGGGAATTTGACGTATTGGTTCAAAAGGCTGCTTCTGTAAATCTAACAGAACCAAATTCAAGTCCCAGGGGTTTAGAGGCGCCTTAACCGGAGGATTAAGGTGCGTTACCCCCTGTATAAAGAACAGGACCAAAGAATGCGAAGCAAGCGGATGTGGAAACAATACTGACAAGGCCGAGACCTGGCCCTTGATGGTACTCAAGGCCAGGTTCATTTCTAACCCCATTTGCAGAAAGTCAAGGATTCTACCTATGACATATTTTCTGGGATACCAACCCCTGGATTCACACCAGGAGACATATGCTTTCCCTGGAATAGCAGGTCTGGACGCGACGGTAGGGTCCACGGGGAACCTACCTCCATTTTTACTATTTCTGCATACCAAGCTCTTCTGGGCTATGCTGGAGCCACCAGAAGTACCGACTTCTTTTCCTGCCTGATCCTGCAAAGAAGTTGTGGTAGTAGCAGAATAGGAGGGAATGCATAAATCAGAGAGAACAGATGCCACGGAGTCACCAATGCATCTGTCCAGCATGCAAGAGGATCCCTTGTTCTTGACACAAAGTTGTCGACCTTGTTGAACCTGGACGCAAAGAGATCTACATCCAGAACCCCCCATCTTTGGCATATGGCCAAGAAGATGTTGGGGTGAAGAGACCATTCCCCTGGGACTAACTGCCGGCGACTTAAGTAGTCCGCCTGCCAGTTCTCTACCCCCCGGAATGAAGATTGCCGATATGCACGGCACATGCTTTTTTGCCCAGATTAAGATCTGGTTTACTTCTCCCTGAGTCGCACGACTCCTGGTGCCTCCTTGGTGATTGATATAAGCCACTGCTGTGGCATTGCCAGACTGGATCCTGACAGGACAACCCTGTAACCTGAGCGTCCAGGCCTTTAGGGCTAGATATGCCGCATGGATCTCCAGAATGTTGATGGGCAAGGTCCTCGCTGTCTTGGACCATCTCCCCTGGACAGTCGACTGTTCCAGAACTGCTCCCCAACCCGAAAGACTGCTACGTGTGAGCCGAGGCTCCAATTCTCGGAACAAGCATGGAGGGGAGGCTGGGGCAGAGGAGAGAGGAGGGCAGGTGGATGGGAAGTTGCCGTAATGGCAGCGGGCGGTGCGGTATACTACCACTTCTCTGTGCCTTAAACCTAAGCTGTGGGGGGAGAATAAAGAAAAAAAAACCCCTTCCCACATCCTACCTGGAGTAAGGCTTGGAGGAGCGTACAGTATGGACACCAAGACAGACAGATCAGGCATGAAAAGGTAAGTGCTCTTGACAGCCCCCGGTGGCGACTTTAGGCATAGCATACATTTACTTAAAGGAGAAACCTACTGGAATTCGAAAAATTTTTAAGGAGTCTCCCTTACCTTATCCAGCTGCAGGGTCTGTGTGACAGACCCGATCTTCACCTCTCACGGTGGGCTCAGTTTAGAAAAAACCTTCAGAAACTGGGGCCCCCTTCGTAAAGGGGGATCTGCAGTTCTGGGCCTGTAAAGCACCCCGCCAGGAATATGGCTGAAAAAAACAAAATACTGGATCCCGGGGTCCAGCTCTCTAAAAAAAGGGAAGCGTTACAGGTAAAACCTTGTTTCTTCGGACACGAGGCCCGGGTACCATCCAACTCAGCCTGGAAAAGACACCTTGAATGGATCTGGTTGCATGGCTTGCCCCAGTGAGGATATTCCAGCAGAGCTCAGCACAGCACATCTTTACTCGTGACCAGCACCTAAGACACTGGCGAAAAAACTGAGGTACTCCCAGTAAGGGGAGGGGTTATATAGAGGGTTGAACTTCCTGTCTAGGGTGTGCCAGTGTCCAATCACCTAGTAATACCCTATATAACCCATCAGTAATTACTGAGACTGTGTCCCGTGATGTACAAGAAAAAAAAAAAAATCGCATTATCTGTTGTAACCAGAAGATGGCGCCACCACCTTGCCTAGGGTCGGCAGTAATAAAAGTTGCCTCATCAGTAAGACCCCTTTTACACAATAAGCCCGCTCAGATCCACCTGTCCGTTTTTCAGGCGGATCCCATTGGGCCACCCATTGACTCCTATGGGCAGGCGGATGTCAGCGGAGATGTGTCCGCTGACACCCGTCTTCCATTCAATCAGCTCAAAACAGACGTATGGCGATACGTTCGGCATCCGTCTTGGCAGGTTGGATCTGATGAAAACAGACATGCTGTCCAATCTCCCCATAGAAATCAGTGGGGCACTGACAGGTCCCTCCCTGCTCAGTGAGCAGAGAGGGACCTGTCATCCGCCAGCTCAGCGGAGCAATCTCCCGCTGAACTGGCAGACTCTGCTGCGAGGATCCGCCCTGTGTGAAAGGGGCCTAAATCTTCATGTGAGCCTCAATAAGCCAAATCTAGCGCTATGTGTAGAAGTTAAAAAAAAAAAGACACCTAATAAAATGAATAAAGTGCATGAGTTTACGTAGTGACGTCACCCCGCTCAGACGAGGAAGCGAGCAGCGGGTGTTGTGTGTTTGTGGATGCCTGCAGCCCAACCTGATCTACAGGATATACAACCCAGCTGATGTCTTTTATCTGATATTCACTAAAATAATTTGTTTATGTGAGTAGTTTTTTTTTGCATTGTATTAAATAAAATCCACTTGTAATATATACAGCATTAATTGATCCATTTTACCGGCACCAGATGACGAATACCAACAGTGTATAGTCAGCAGCTGTTGAAACTTATTGTGGTTTACATGTTGGCTATGAGCGAGTCATTTTTGCATCCCAAATGGGCACGTGAGCAGAACGATCGCAGCTGATTCAGAATGACTGAAGGCCAAGGTAATTCTGCACATGTCCTGCCATATGAATGACTCATTCAATGCCACTGGCTACACATTGGTGATCGTATGTTGGCCCTGAGGTGGGGGGCGCCAGAGCTGAAAGTCACCGTTCGGAAAGGCCCAAGGACAGTTCGGCTGACCTCGGCAAACCTCAGAAAGGCTCGTGAAGAGAGTCTTGCCGAGGTCCGCCGAAGTGTCCCTCAGGCCTTTTTCGAAGCTCTTCGGCGCCCCCCGCCTCTGGCCGCATGCGGTATTGCATCCCATTCAAGTCAATGCGGAACTAATTATTTTCGTTTCCATTGAATTCAATGGGAAAACTCGCTTTGATGTGCGAGTACATTGGATTACGAGCATACTCCTGGAACGGATTATGCTCATAATCCGAGGTTCCACTGTACTAATAAGCATACAATATGCTCAGACAAACAAGAATTGAACCTGAATTATTATGGGATTCTGATCTGACATGTTGGAAAGAGATTCAGAAACCGCTTCCACTGAAAGCATGTGAATGGGATGCAGGGACAGTTTAGCCCGCATTCACATTGGGTATGTGTTCATCATAGTTTGTATATGTTAATCCAAAGAGCATGTCAAGCCAAAAGTTTTTTTGTTTTGGATAGCGTAGAGGTTTCTGCTATCCAGGACTCTGCTAGAGGGATTTAATTTCACTTCCTGTCCTGGTTACACTTTTACACACAGAAATGGAGAGAAATTATTGGAGCAGCTTTCTGAAAGCCTGCCTAAAAAAAAAAAAAAAAAAAAAAGCTTCAGTAGGGAATATGGGTTTTTTGACAATAGAAGCTCCTGTGGCATTTGCTCTTAGGAGGCAACTTTCTTTTATTACTTGAAACTTCCGGCAGGTTCCATTTGAAATATAATTAAAGGCAAACTTTTTTTTTTACCTGTTTTGGACAGACTGGAGATGGATTAGAACACCATTAGGTTTTTATTACTGTCTGTACCCCCATTAGGGAGATTCTCCCTCTCTGTTTGTCCCGTTTACCATATTTATTGAAAGTAAAAGAAAATCCCAAATTTTGGGTTGTCCCCAGTAAAGTAATAGAGGAAATATATTTCAATGGGGACACTAGTTCTGGTGGCCTGGGGGTCCTCAAATTCCTTTAATTTGCAGGGATTTCCTATCACTAGGACAAGAAGTTAAGGGAAATCTCCTCAATGGCACAAAGATGGCAAAAATAAACTTTACAGAGGTTATAACCCTCCCTTACGCTATCCAAAAGGAAAAACCAGTTTTGCCTACAGTTCTACTTTAAGACACATCTTCCGCTTGCCGACCGCCCACCGTCATTTGACAGCGGCAGAATGGCTCCCCAGCATGAATCGCCGTATCTGTACGGCGGACACTTTGAGGGATATAGGGGGTGTCACTTAGGAGCCGATGTGCGTGCCCCACACAAATCCCCGTTCTGTCAGGGGTGAAGAGACAGATCTGTTGTTACCAATGCTTAGGAACAACAATTGGTCTCCTCCCCCAGTCAGTCCCATCCCCCCCACAGTTAAAACACATTTAACCCCCTTCCCTGCCAGTGAAAAAAAAAAAAGCACATAAATTGTTTGGGTACGTCGTCGCACGACCACGCAATGGTCAGCTAAAGCGACGCAGTGCCATTTCGCAAAAAATGGCCTGGTCATAAAGGGGGCAAATCCTTCCAGGGCTGAAGTGGTTAAAGTGTAACTCCACTTTTGTGGGGGGGGGGGGTTGGGTGGCAAACAAAGGAAAAAAAAATAAAAGAGTGTGTACAATTGCGATACAAGTCCTGCATGTGTGGTACAGAGGATGCCTGAAATCTGACTTGTAACAAATGTAATTATTGGTAAGATACTCCCAACAGGAACACATCTAAAAAGGGATGCAGGCCCAGCAGCTTTCCTCATTAGTGCTCTGCAGATGCCACAGCTGACTGATAATTATGAAACCACTTCCATTAGACCTACTCAGAACAGAGGCACAGACAAACACACATGGATTTCTTCTGAATAACAAAAACAGGTAGGAATCTGCAACAAAGGTTGTTATAATCCTTGCAATGTACATAGATCACCCAGGGGGAATGTATTTTTCTCAACAAAAGTGGAGTTACGCTTTAAGCGAACACTTACACTTGATGATGGGGATTTTACACAAGATGAAAACTTCTTGAATGACTTGGGTGTTGGAAGTGGGGAATGTGCTGTGCTTCCAGAGCTCCCTGCATATTAATAATATGGATGGTAATGATTACATCAGTTCTCTGGAACTCTATGGGTAAAGCAGTTGCTGCATTGTCTCATTAGCAAACCCATAGCGATCTAGGCTTCCTTTGCCATGCAGAGAGTGTTTCATTTGTAAAAGAAGGCTTGTATACATATAGTGCAAAAAGAAAAAAAAAAGGGATATACACTGCTAATCGAAATAAACAGTGGAATGGTTACTATAGGCAATACCGCTTTACTATGTTCCATTGCTCATCAGCTCTAGTATGTTTGTAAATAACAGTCCAAACACCAAAAGATCTTAAGACATTCAAAGAGTTTACTGAACACTTGCAACAGAAACATGTTAATAAAGGTTGGCCAGTAAACTTTACAAGCAACACTGTTTCAGTGCATAATAATTAACATTCAATTCGGATAGTGATTTTCTAGATCAGTGTGAAAGAAAAAAAAAAAAAAAAAGGAAACCACACGAAAAAGGTACTGGCTTTTTGTTTTGACGATACACATCCGACAGTATTTAAAATGTAAATTATAAATGACAAATCTGGAAACATAAGCTTTATTTTTTTTACAAACAAATCTTATTTAAAAAAATATTTTGTATTTAACAAATTTATACTGTACACAAGTATAATTTGAACAGAATATATTACATTGCTAAAACAATTTTATAAATACTATACAAACAAGCAAGGCTGCAATACCTACAGAAAAAAAAACCCAGAGGGTTAAGATTG
Source organism: Aquarana catesbeiana (assembly GCF_042186555.1). Lineage (NCBI taxonomy): Eukaryota > Metazoa > Chordata > Amphibia > Anura > Ranidae > Aquarana > Aquarana catesbeiana. The sequence goes on along the minus strand of NC_133332.1, from coordinate 150,556,167 downwards.
GGTCAATGCCTGCTTCTCAAATACTACCATCTTTTTAAGTGTCATCAAAGGGTATTTCTACTTAGAGATGATCAATGAAGAACAAAACGTCATTTTGACAACCAGGGCCTTCTTTTTTTGTTTTGTTTTTTTGGGTGTTGGTTTGCCTTTTTAGGGCCCCCTGACCTTTTGTTGCAGCAAAGTGCTTGAGATTGCTGATAACATTTTAGTGGAGCACTGGAAAGTCAGAGAATGTCATACTTAGAAAGTTAATGGCCCAGAACTTAAACAAAAAAATAAAATAATGGTCTTTTACATTTTAAACTGTCATACAGAAATATGGAACTTGTCATTGCTTATAACCTAAACAATAATAATTGCCTGGCTGTCTGGCTTCAATACGGTCACTGACCCAAAACAAGTATACAGAACAGGATTGGTGACTTTACTGGTGGAATACTACTTAAATAATCTTCCTTCAAGGACCTTACCTATGCAAATTGCATCAAGATGCAGTCACCTACCAGATGCCCAGGGTAGATTGCAAATTCCAAGATAGGCACATAAAAAAAATGGATTTGCCAGGCTAAACTAAAATTTCCTTATTGCTTTTGCCTTCTAAAAAGGGTGAAGGTCAGTCCCTCCACCCCAAATTTCTTTTATGAGCAAAAGCCATCCTCCTATTTATTGTTAAAATTCACTAGGTAGACTGAAGTCGGTTTTTACATATATTAGCACTCATGGAGTGTTTAATTTAAACTGGTTAGCTGCTCTAAATAGGGAGAGATAGCCCGGCCACTGCACACCTTGCCCAGTCTAAGTGGTAAAAGCATGCCTTTAGGGGTCCCCTAAGCATTTCTTGTGGGTCATGGTTGGCTGCTCTATTCAGTTTCTCTAGCAGGTGAAAAGTGGGGTCCTAGTTCCATGAAATGGGAGGCAGGCCAGAATGTTGATCCCCTACTTACTATTACAGAAGCAGTGCTCAGGTTTTTATAGGTCAATATTTCATACATAAAAATATACTAGTGGTATAAAGTAGGTAATGCAATAGTTTTGTCCAAAGCAGAAGGAGCCTTGCATAATAGCTGCACTTCAAACACAAGAATAACCTTTACAGGTATGCCAAATGGCATTTCACAATAACATTAATTTATTCTCTTAGAAGTCCAAGCATGTAATGAGTAGCTACATTGATCGTCTGTTAGCTGAGCTGACATGGTCAGGGAGAGAAGATTTCAATGCAGCAGCACTGATACTGTTATGCTGCATTTTAAAAATAAAGTTTTTAAAAACAAAGCAAAAGAAACAAAAATGAAGTGAGGTCAGTAGCGTATATAGTCTGGTCTCATTGTGAAGAGCTGCTTTTACCCTCGGGCTGGAAACAGGTAAGTGCACCTATGCAAGTTCTTCATGTCTTGAAGTCCCTCTAATCTGGCATATCAATGTTCAGCTTGGGAGGAGGCACAACATATTTGCCTGGGCTTTGTGTAATTACTACGCCAGTCTTTTTTCGAAACATTGGGGCAATTTTGGGAGGTTCTGGTACAGGCGTTTCATCTGCATCTTCACTGTCCTCATGATGAATATCATAGGATATATTGCCGTATTCCCGAAGGAAAGGGAAAATCTCTAGCAGGAACTGACAGAAGTCTTTCCGAATGCCAAACCACCCTAGAAAAAAAATTGCGATTTGTTAGGGTACTGTATAGCCAATACTTTCCTATGCTTCAAATTGTGCTAAGGCACCTCAATCTTTGACAAACTTTCCCAGACCCAGATTATGAATTACCAAATAGATGTTTTGTACTCCCCACACAATTCTTTCCTTGGGAGTTCATTGTGAGACACAGGAAGCCTTAGCCTGTGGGGGATATACCGCCACCTACAAGAAGATTGAACACTTGCAACAAAAAAAGGTGGGCCGGCCCAGGATAATCTCTCCTATTCCCAGCATGCCAATTTTGTAGCAAAGCATTAACAAGAGCAAGATCAAGATCAAAAAACACACACAGGAGTGGGACCTCTGTCCCTCAATGCACTTCAAGAACAGAATTTTATGGAGAGTACCAAAATCCTATTTTCTTGTTCATTCATTGAGGGACATAGGCTATTGAGATGTCCAAAAGCAGAACAACTTTGGGGTGGTTAACAGCCCGAATATCCACCCGGTAGAATGAGAATGTGTGAACAAAAGATCAGGTAACAGCTTGCAAATCTGAGAAACTAGTGGAATGTGCCTTGACAGAAAAAGATGGCACCTGATAAATCTGAAAGATGGCCTGAGTCTGAGTGACCAAGAAGTGGTTGAAAAAGAAGCCAGGTTAACCCTTACAGAAACCCCCAGAAATGACTTGGTCTTTCTGAAGGAAGCAGTGGCTGTGGCGTAGGGTCACTCCCACATCAAACTACTCTAGGCAATCCTCTGATGAACTAGAGCCATAAAAATGAAAGAACAATGTCCTGGTTGAAGCGAGAGGCCAAAACTACTTTTGGTAGGTATGAGGTTGAAGTATGGCCTCATGACCACCTTGTCCTTGTTTAAGACCAGAATTGGTTCTTTACAACAATGTTTCTTAACTCCAGTCCTCAAGTACCCCCTTCAGGGCATGTTTTCAGGCTTTCCATTATTTTGCACAGGTGATTTGATTAGTTTCACTGCCTTGGTAATTACCACAGCCCTTTCATCTGAGGGAAATCCTGAAAACATGACCTGGGGGGTACTTGAGGACTGGAGTTGAGAAACATTGCTTTTACAAAATAAGGCCTAAAGCTCAGACTCTTGCTTCGCAGAATAAGTGGCAACAAGTAATGCAACTTTGTGAATGAAGGTGGACAGTTCAGCATGGATTGGCCGAATTCTGATCCATGTATGAGACGGCCAGTTGTACAGAGGCCGATCTACCAATCAACTTTTGTACACCAGCCGGTCATTTTTTTTTTCCTGAACAATCAGTGCCGCCAGCTATAACCAGCAACACTGATTAGTGTGTTCTGACGGTAAAAAGGGCCCTCGTTGTCAGAACGCAATAGTACAGCGGGAGTGATTCATCAAGTGTGTGGATAGGGGACTCTAATCATCTTTTTTTTCCAACTCGCTGGTTGAATGAAAGAAAATGATTCATGTATGACCAGCTTAACCACTTGCCGACCGCCTCACGTCTATATACGTGAGCAGAGCGGCACGGGCAGGCAAAATCACGTACCTGGTACGTGATTGCCTTCACGCGGGCAGGGGGGTCCCCCCCCCCCGGTGCCATCGGCGGTCGGCATTTGGTTAGGAGCGATGAGGGACGAGGGGGAGACCATCCGATCATGGCCCCCCCCTCGCGATCGCTCCCAGCCAATGAGAAACATCCCCTGCCTCTGTATAGTACACAGAGGCAGAGGATGTGATGTCATCTCTCCTCGGCTGGGCAGTTTCCGTTCCAGCGCCGAGGAGAGACGACATGTAAGTGCACCAACACTCACACACAACACAGTAGAACATGCCAGGCACACTAAACACCCCCGATCGCCCCCAATCACCCCCCCACCCCCCAGTCACAAACTGACACCAGCAGTTTTTTTTTTTTTTCCTGATTACTGCATAGTGTCAGTTTGTGACAGTTACTGTGGTAGGACAGTGAGTGTTAGCCCCCTGTAGGTCTAGGGTACCCCCCTAACCCCCCCTAATAAAGTTTTAACCCCTTGATCACCCCCTGTCGCCAGTGTCGCTAAGCGATCATTTTTCTGATCGCTGTATTAGTGTCACTGGTGACGCTAGTTAGGAACGTAAATATTTAGGTGCGCTGTCAGCGTTTTATAGCGACAGGGACCCCCATATACTATCTAATAAATGTTTTAACCCCTTGATTGCCCCCTAGTTAACCCTTTCACCACTGATCACCGTATAACTGTTACGGGTGACGCTGGTTAGTTCGTTTATTTTTTATAGTGTCAGGGCACCCGCCGTTTATTACCGAATAAAGGTTTAGCCCCCTGATCGCCCGGCGGTGATATGCGTCGCCCCAGGCAGCGTCAGATTAGCGCCAGTACCGCGAACACCCACGCACGCACCGTACACGCACCGTACACCTCCCTTAGTGGTATAGTATCTGAACGCATCAATATCTGATCCGATCAGATCTATACTAGCGTCTCCAGCAGTTTAGGGTTCCCAAAAACGCAGTGTTAGCGGGATCAGCCCAGATACCTGCTAGCACCTGCGTTTTTCCCCTCCGCCCGGCCCAGCTCAGCCCACCCAAGTGCAGTATCGATCGATCACTGTCACTTACAAAACACTAAACGCATAACTGCAGCGTTCGCAGAGTCAGGCCTGATCCCTGCGATCGCTAACAGTTTTCTTGGTAGCATTTTGGTGAACTGGCAAGCACCAGCCCCAGGCAGCGTCAGATTAGCGCCAGTACCGCTAACACCCACGCACGCAGCATACGCCTCCCTTAGTGGTATAGTATCTGATCGGATCAATATCTGATCCGATCAGATCTATACTAGCGTCCCCAGCAGTTTAGGGTACCCAAAAACGCAGTGTTAGCGGGATCAGCCCAGATACCTGCTAGCACCTGCGTTTTGCCCCTCCGCCCGGCCCAGCCCAGCCCACCCAAGTGCAGTATCGATCGATCACTGTCACTTTTTTTTGTAGCGTTTTGGTGAACTGGCAAGCACCAGCGGCCTAGTACACCCCGGTCGTAGTCAAACCAGCACTGCAGTAACACTTGGTGACGTGGCGAGTCCCATAAGTGCAGTTCAAGCTGGTGAGGTGGCAAGCACAAGTAGTGTCCCGCTGCCACCAAAAAGACAAACATAGGCCTGTCGTGCCCATAATGCCCTTCCTGCTGCATTCGCCAATCCTAATTGGGAACCCACCACTTCTGCAGCGCCCGTACTTCCCCCTTTCACATCCCCAACCAAATGCAGTCGGCTGCATGAGAGGCATTTATATGTCCTCCCGAGTACCCCTACCCAACGAACCCCCCCAAAAAAGATGTTGTGTCTGCAGCAAGCGCGGATATAGGCGTGACACCCGCTATTATTGTCCCTCCTGTCCTGACAATCCTGGTCTTTGCATTGGTGAATGTTTTGAACGCTACCATTCACTAGTTGAGTATTAGCGTAGGGTACAGCATTGCACAGACTAGGCACACTTTCACAGGGTCTCCCAAGATGCCATCGCATTTTGAGAGACCCGAACCTGGAACCGGTTACAGTTATAAAAGTTACAGTTACAAAAAAAAGTGTAAAAAAAAAAAAAACACAAACAAAAATAAAAAAAAATAGTTGTCGTTTCATTGTTCTCTCTCTCTCTATTCTCTCTCTATTGTTCTGCTCTTTTTTACTGTATTATATTCTGCAATGTTTTATCATGTTTGCTTTTCAGGTATGCAATTTTTTATACTTTACCGTTTACTGTGCTTTATTGTTAACCATTTTTTTGTCTTCAGGTACGCCATTCACGACTTTGAGTGGTTATACCAGAATGATGCCTGCAGGTTTAGGTATCATCTTGGTATCATTCTTTTTAGCCAGCGGTCGGCTTTCATGTAAAAGCAATCCTAGCGGCTAATTAGCCTCTAGACTGCTTTTACAAGCAGTGGGAGGGAATGCCCCCCGCCCCCCCCCCACCGTCTTCCGTGTTTTTCTCTGGCTCTCCTGTCTCAACAGGGAACCTGAGAATGCAGCCGGTGATTCAGCCAGCTGACCATAGAGCTGATCAGAGACCAGAGTGGCTCCAAACATCTCTATGGCCTAAGAAACCGGAAGCTACGAGCATTTTATGACTTAGATTTCGCCGGATGTAAACAGCGCCATTGGGAAATTGGGGAAGCATTTTATCACACCGATCTTGGTGTGGTCAGATGCTTTGAGGGCAGAGGAGAGATCTAGGGTCTAATAGACCCCAATTTTTTCAAAAAAGAGTACCTGTCACTACCTATTGCTATCATAGGGGATATTTACATTCCCTGAGATAACAATAAAAATGATTTAAAAAAAAAAAATGAAAGGAAAAGTTTAAAAATAAGATAAAAAAGCAAAAAAATAATAAAGAAAAAAAAAAAAAAAAAAAAAAGCACCCCTGTCCCCCCTGCTCTCGCGCTAAGGCGAACGCAAGCGTCGGTCTGGCGTCAAATGTAAACAGCAATTGCACCATGCATGTGAGGTATCACCGCAAAGGTCAGATCGAGGGCAGTAATTTTAGCAGTAGACCTCCTCTGTAAATCTAAAGTGGTAACCTGTAAAGGCTTTTAAAGGCTTTTAAAAATGTATTAATTTTGTTGCCACTGCACGTTTGTGCGCAATTTTAAAGCATGTCATGTTTGGTATCCATGTACTCAGCCTAAGATCATCTTTTTTATTTCATCAAACATTTGGGCCATATAGTGTGTTTTAGTGCATTAAAATTTAAAAAAGTGTGTTTTTTCCACAAAAAATGCGTTTGAAAAATCGCTGCGCAATTACTGTGTGAAAAAAAAAAATGAAACACCCACCATTTTAATCTGTAGGGCATTTGCTTTAAAATAATATATAATGTTTGGGGGTTCAAAGTAATTTTCTTGCAAAAAAAAATAATTTTTTCATGTAATCAAAAAGTGTCAGAAAGGGCTTTGTCTTCAAGTGGTTAGAAGAGTGGGTGATGTGTGACATAAGCTTCTAAATGTCGTGCATAAAATGCCAGGACCGTTCAAACCCCCCCCCCAAATGACCCCATTTTGGAAAGTAGACACCCCAAGCTATTTGCTGAGAGGCATGTCAAGTCCATGGAATATTTTATATTGTGACACAAGTTGCGGGAAAGAGACAAATTTTATTTATTTATTTATTTTTTTTGCACAAAGTTGTCACTAAATGTTATATTGCTCAAACATGCCATGGTGATTTGTGAAATTACACCCCAAAATAAATTCTGTTGCTTCTCCTGAGTACGGGGATACCACATGTGTGAGACTTTTTGGGAGCCTAGCCGCGCACGGGACTCCGAAAACCAAGCACCGCCTTCAGGCTTTCTAAGGCCGTAAATTTTTGATTTCACTCTTCACTGCCTATCACAGTTTCGGAGGCCATGGAATGCCCAGGTGGCACAAAACCCCCCAAATGACCCAATTTTGGAAAGTAGACACCCCAGGCTATTTGCTGAGAGGTATAGTGAGTATTTTGCAGACCTCACTTTTTGTCACAAAGTTTTGAAAATTGAAAAAAGAAAAAAAAAAAAATTTTTTTCTGGTCTTTCTTAATTTTCAAAAACAAATGAGAGCTGCAAAATACTCACCATGCCTCTCAGCAAATAGCTTGGGGTGTCTACTTTCCAAAATTGGGTCATTTGGGGGGGGGTTTGTGCCATCTTGGCATTTTATGGCCTTCAAAACTGTGATAGGTAGTGAGGAGTGAAATCAAAAATGTATGCCCTTAGAAATCCTGAAGGCGGTGATTGGTTTTCGGGGCCCCGTACGCGGCTAGGCTCCCAAAAAGTGCCACACATGTGGTATCCCCGTACTCAGGAGAAGCAGCTGAATGTATTTTGGGGTGCAATTCCACATATGCCCATGGCCTGTGTGAGCAATATATCATTTAGTGACAACTTTTTGTAAATTTTTTTTTTTTTTTTTTTTTTGTCATTATTCAATCACTTGGGACAAAAAAAATAAATATTCAATGGGCTCAACATGCCTCTCAGCAATTTCCTTGGGGTGTCTACTTTCCAAAATGGGGTCATTTGGGGGGGGGGTTGTACTGCCCTGCCATTTTAGCACCTCAAGAAATGACATAGGCGGTCATAAACTAAAAGCTGTGTAAATTCCAGAAAATGTACCCTAGTTTGTAGACGCTATAACTTTTGCGCAAACCAATAAATATACGCTTATTGACATTTTTTTTTACCAAAGACATGTGGCCGAATACATTTTGGCCTAAATGTATGACTAAAATTTAGTTTATTGGATTTTTTTTATAACAAAAAGTAGAAAATATCATTTTTTTTCAAAATTTTCGGTCTTTTTCCGTTTATAGCGCAAAAAATAAAAACGGCAGAGGTGATCAAATACCATCAAAAGAAAGCTCTATTTGTGGGAAGAAAAGGATGCAAATTTCGTTTGGGTACAGCATTGCATGACCGCGCAATTAGCAGTTAAAGCGACGCAGTGCCGAATTGTAAAAAGACCTCTGGTCAGGAAGGGGGTAAATCCTTCCGGGGCTGAAGTGGTTAAGAGTGGAATGGGGAATATCCCTAATAGGTTAAAATTATGTTTTTTGAAATGCTCAGAGAGCCAAATTAAACTCCAGTGGAGTCACAATGGATCCACATGGGGGAAACTCTGCAGAAAAGGTCTTCATTAAATAGTGGGAAGCCATCTAGCAAAGTAACCTGACCCTTAATAGTGCTAAGGCCCAAATGATGCTCCAGAACAATTGGCAAGAGGCCAGGAATCCCACAGAGAATTTCTTGGGAAAAATATATCTTGCCCGCATGCCCAACAGAGTTAGGGAGACTAGGAGGATGGAATAGACTCTGGTGCAGCTCTGTATAGAAAACCAACTTCCGGGGGCGTGGCCTGGACGGGAAACGAGATGGCTGCTTGAACAAGAAGCTCCCGCACTTGGAGGACGATAAACGCCTTATTTGGGGCTCTAAATTCGCTCACCCATGATGGGAAAGCCCAACAGAAGTACCTCAACACCCCGTACACAAAAAGAGCCAGGCACGCAGATCAGCGGAAACATCCCAGAGATTTTCCGGACCAGACAAACGGTGCACCTCGAGGCATCACAGGCCGCACGGGCCTCACACGCTATACAGGCCTCATCCCCGGACTCAATTAGAAGCAGCACGGACCCGACTATGGACAAAGACGACCCTGGAGCTCCGCTGCCAAGCCTACTAGACCTACAAAGAGACCTCCAGAGGGTGGCCCTAGACATCAAACATACCATGATGTCGGCGATTTCAGATCTCAAGGCGGACATTCACGCAATGAACGATCGAATCGCAACAGTGGAGGAGAATACGCGTACACAGGCGACCGCTATCAGGCAAGTACAGAAAACGTATGATGCACAGCTGCCACACTTATTTGAGCTCCACAGACAAGTGGAAGACCTGGACAATAGGGGACGCAGGCACAACGTGAGAGTGAGGGGGGTCCCGGAGGGAATTGACCAGGCCGCACTACAACACACAGTATGTTCCATCTTTAATGACTTATTGGGCCGACCAGCAGACTCCCCCGTAGAGATGGAACGCATACACCGCGCATTAAGACCCCCTCCCTGCGACAATGAACCACCCAGGGACATCATCTGCTGTATTGTCAACTTCCCCTTGAAAGAGGAGATTCTTAAAAAAGCAAGAGATAGAGGCCGCATATTACTCAATGGTACTGAAGTAAAATTGTTTCAGGACCTATCTCAAATCACTCTACAAAACAGACGTACCCTGCGCCCCCTGCTGGAAGTACTTCGCTCGCATAACATCCAGTATAGATGGAAATTCCCGTTCTGCCTGTCAGCATCCACTAGGGGTCGCACTGCCTTTCTTAGAACCCCGGAAGACCTACCCGCCTTCTGCGAACAAATGGACATTCCTCAGATGGACATACCAGAGTGGCATGCTTTCTACTTCCCTGTGGATCCATGGAAGCCAGTCTCATGCGAGTCATCTCCCAAAGCCCAAAGACAACGATCCAGACGACGCAGACTGGACCCTACCTCACCTGGAGATCGTCAGTCCCGCCGTGACCTCTCAGCACGCAGCCCAGGCCTGGCAGGCACTCCTCGTCTGAACCACTAGAAGACATCACCCTCATTTGTACTAACCATATGGTTACTACACAGTAACTCTAACTCTTCCTCCCTTCTAACATACTTCCACCCCCCTTCCCCCCTCCTTTTTTTTTTTTTTTTTTTTTTTTTTTTTTTTTTTTTTTTTTCTTATCCTCCTCTCCGTGTAGCTGAAGAAGCAACACCAGCCTCCTCAAAGACTAACACTGTCAACCCTTCGCTCAGATAAGAGACGCATATACATAATCCTGGCAATCACTTCACCACCTCATCTGGACTTGTGAGTAACGCCTCAGTCAGAGGTGACCGATCAGTTATCTTCTTCAGTCGCAGCACTAACACTAATGCCAGGTCTACACTTGCCTCAGGTGTATCATTTGTTGCCCGAATAGGCCATTTCCTCTTGCTTAAAGCAAAGGGATGTATTTCCATTTCTTTTCTTAGTTATGTTAAAAACGCTTATTTTGTTTGTTTTAAATGGTTAAGACTGTGCGTGTAAGACAACAGTGGGAGCCTGGATCCTTAAACCCTCTACTCTTGCCTAAACATGGGGTAGGGGAGACCTATTTTCGCCAGAACATGCAGTTAATTCTCCCTTCCAATGATATTAATCCTACCTCTTCCAAGCCCTATGAACCTAGATTAAGCACTCTGAAATCCTACGGAACCACTAATTAGAAGGAAATGATGCTAATCCATCCCATTGACAACAAACCCTTATCAATACAAACACCCCTTAGAGTTAAGGTCTGCACCACCTAAGTTTTTAAATACACTTGGCGTGGAGATCCAGGCTCCCACACTAACAGGTTTGCCCCTTTGATAAGGGGAGCAGGAAATTCGTAATGTAAAGGAACACTGAACAAACCTAACTACAATACCACACAGAAGTTTATGAGTAGCAGTTTACTCTCCCTTTTCCTAATGATTGAGCCCCCCAAGAGGTCAGGCTATCATAGGCGGTTATTCTTGTTTATTTTCTACATGTTTACTATGCTTTGAGAGGGAAAGAGAAAGAGAATTTTTTTTTTTTTTTTTTTTCTCTTTTTTTCTTTCTTTGTTGTTAACCTTAGGGATCCTGGGATACTATTATTATTACCAGAAGCAGTACATAAAGTACCACAACTTATACTAACCACAGGAATGAACCAACAGTCTTATGGTCCCGGATCACCCATACATAGACTCCTTTACTGTAGTGTAACGCATAAGTCCACAAGCCCCCAACCACTAACATTCAGCAGGTTTCGTCCTCCATAGTGCTGCAGCACTCCTTCCTACCACAGTTCACTTACCCCACACAGCTGTCCGTACGGACTAGAGCTACTAACCCGGCCATCTACCCCATAGGTGGATAGGCAAACCTACGTCCACCTCCGGTACACCCTATTCGCGTACCCATTCTAATTTTGAGGTACGTCCCCTCACCCCCCAGACTTTAAGTTTACCTAATTTGACTCTCCTTTGCCTCTTCTCCTACCCCCTTCCCCCTCCCCCTCCCGCTCCTTCTACCTCCTACCCTCCCACTTCCTTTTTGCCCCATTATCTCTATTGGGTCTATCCCCCCCTGTCCATTCTGCACTTTCTCTACCTTCCATCCTCTCTACGGGGCGGGGGCCGCCCCTCCTTCCCCCCCTCCAGCCCTCATTTACTCATTGTTCCACCCTACAACACGTGCGCAAGACACGACACTAGCTAGCTCAACTTAGTACCCTCTGATTATATAAACACCCACAATGTCGAAGAAAGCTGCAATCTCTACACAACAACTCTCTCTCAAATGCCTATCACTAAATGTAAAAGGTTTAAATATCCCGGAAAAAAGGACGCAAGTATTATCAGAACTGACAAAACACAAAGCCCACTTCCTCCTACTACAGGAAACACATTTCTGCGCAAAATATATCCCCAAACTGTCGAACCATGTATATAAACAGGCACTCCACGCCACGAACCCAACCTCAAAAACAAAAGGAGTTTCTATCCTTATTTCCAAACACGCTGACTTTCAATTGAAAGACTCCCTGATTGACCAAGAGGGTAGATACATTTTTATCAAAGGCACTTACGCATTAAAACCAATCACAATTGCTAATGTGTACTGCCCAAATGAGCACCAAGTAACTTTCTTCAGACAAATCTGTGACCTCCTATCCACATTTCAAGAGGGTATATTACTTCTTGGTGGCGATTTCAATGTCCCACTAAATCCAAACCTAGATTCCTCCACGGGAACCTCTGTGCTCCCCTATCGGGCATTGCGACAAATTAAACTCCAATTACAGAACTTGACACTCCATGACTCCTGGCGTACCATACACCCGACGGACAAAGATTATACATTCTTCTCCTCCCCACACCAAAAATACTCGAGAATTGACTATATATTTCTATCCCAAACAGACTTAACTCACCTCTCCCACGCCACAATAGAACCTATGTTCCTATCGGACCATCACCCCATCACGATCACTCTAACATTCCCGGACTACAACACTAGAACCAAAACATGGAGACTTAATCCATCCCTCCTTAAAGACCCTGACGTAATAAGACAAATAAACACCCGACTTCAACAGTACTTTCAAGAAAATTCCTCCCCAGAGATAACCCCGGTTACGATCTGGGAAGCCCATAAATGTGTCATAAGGGGGAAACTCATAGCCCTGGCAACAAAAGAGAAGAAAATCAGACAGGCCCATATTGCATCCCTCATCGAAACTATTAATAAACTCGAAAAAACACACAAACAATCCACATCTCAATCCACATTACAGGACCTTCTTTATGCTAGGACCAATCTAATGGAAGAACTAGGAAAACGCACGAGGCGTCAATATGTACTCAGACAAAAAGTTTTTTACGAACACGGTAACAAAAGCGGAAGATTGCTTGCCCGCACTATACAAGCGGCCAAGACTTCTTCCATAATTCACCACCTTCGCACCGACGGGGGTGCGGTGATTTCTAAAAATGAGGACATTGCGGCCCATTTCGAAAGCTTTTACTCTAAACTATATAATCTGCCATCCCATAATACAGACTCACCCAACACCTCTCCTCGCCAATCTCAAATACATGACTTTCTAACCCAATACTGCCCTAAACCAATAACCCCACAACAAGCCGCTAATTTAGAAGGACACATGACCATAGAGGAATTGGGTTTGGCAATAAAACAAATGAAAGTAGGCAAGAGCCCAGGCCCAGACGGTCTACCACTAATTTACTACAAAAGCTTCCTAGAAACGCTCTCACCGCAAATGCTCAAGGCCTTCAATTCCCTAGCGGCCCCTTCCACCTCACCAGGCAATATGCTTGAAGCCCATATAGCAGTTATACCAAAAGCAGATAAGGATCCATCCCTGGCGGCCAATTACAGACCCATCTCATTACTCAATGTGGATATCAAACTGTATGCAAAAATTCTAGCAAATAGACTATTACCCCTGATTCCTGGCCTGATCTCAGCAGACCAGGTGGGTTTTGTCCCGGGACGGGAGGCCAGAGAGAACACCATCCGCACCTTAAACATACACCACTGGCTTACCTCCTCGGGAACGGAGGGATTCCTACTATCTCTCGATGCCGAGAAGGCGTTTGACAGGGTGGCTTGGGATTATATGCGCGCAGTGCTGAAGGGCATTGGTCTACCACCCCACATATATAACTACATCACCGCTTTATACGACAATCCCTCGGCAAAAGTAAAAGCAAACGGCCTCCTGTCAAACGCCTTCCCAATAACCAATGGTACCCGTCAGGGGTGTCCTTTGTCCCCTCTTATTTTTGTATTGTCTCTAGAGCCCCTCCTAAATAGACTACGTGCGAACACGGACATCCAGGGAATAACTATAAATCGGAGGGAATTTAAGGTAGCAGCTTTCGCAGACGATATCCTGCTAACACTCCAATCACCTCACATCACCCTACCCAACTTATTGAAAGACATCAACCACTTTGGGGCCTTATCGAATCTTAAGATAAACTACCCTAAATCACACGCTTTGAACATATCCCTTCCCCCACAGGTGGTCACTCACTGCCAAGACTCATTTCCCTTTCAGTGGAAAAACACCGCCATTACTTACCTAGGCATCCAAATCACCAAACAACTTACAGACCTATATGAGCAGAATTTCCTCCCTGCTCTCTCGAAAATTCAGACGGATCTAAAAGAGTGGGCCACGCTCAACGTTTCGTGGTTCGGACGCTCGGCCTTGATTAAAATGATTGTCCTCCCTCGCCTCCTATATTTAATGCAGACCATCCCAATACATTTACCCCCCGCATTTTTTCACTCATACAAAAAGGCATGTACGACCTTTATCTGGAGGAGCAGCCCTCCAAGAATCAAATACTCTCGTCTGACCTCTAGCAAGACCAAAGGTGGGATTGCACTTCCAGATCTCTACAAATATTACTTAGCCTGCCATTTAACCAGAGTAGTGGACTGGTGTACTACCAGATCAGGGAAACCCTGGGTGACTCTGGAAAATTCCTTGGTACCTGGCCATTTACACTACCTCCCCTGGATCTCATCCAAACACTGGACACAACCAATCAAGAAACACCCTCTCATTTACCCATCACTGCTCGCCCTCAACTCTGCCATGACAACCTCTCAATTATCTTCACGACCAGGGCCTTTGACCTCCCTGAGGGGAAACCCAGATTTCCCCCCGGGGCTGTCAAACACATTCTTAAAACAAGAATGGCCACATGAAGAAGTCCAAGCTCACCATTTCTTCCACGCAGACCGGCTACGAACATATGAAAACCTCAAATCCTTATCCCTCACAAGAAATTTTCCTTTTTGGACATATAGACAGCTGACACACTTTCTCTCTTCTACTACCTCCAATAACACATGGACGAGAAAACTAACCCCACTTGAAACATTATGCACTCAGAACACGTCTCAAAGACACCTAATATCCACCATCTATTCTCTCCTCCAAGAAACACCACACCACTCTCAAACTGAATCCCTTCACTTATCCTGGCACAAAGACCTACACTTAGACCTCACTGAGGAAGACTGGGAGACCATATATATTCATACCCACAAAGGCTCACTAAATGTTGCCATCCAAGAGAATGGGTACAAAATACTTACCAAATGGTACAGAACACCATCTCGCATACATAAATTCGCGCCCTCGATCCCAAATACATGCTGGAGGTGTAATGGTGACGTAGGCTCTATGATCCACATATGGTGGGAATGTCCGACCCTTCAGGTTTTTTGGAGGGAGGTTCACGACATAATACAAAGAGTCACTACTTACACCCTGGACTTCGCTCCAGCACAATATCTCCTCCATCATACAACCCTACCTAAAAGATCTTACCATAAATCACTGGCCATGCATATGGTAAACGCAGCTAGATTATGCATTCCTGTCAAATGGCGCTCAACCAGCCCCCCGACAATCAGAGAATGGCTGACAAAGATTGCTAAAATTGAGGAGATGGAAGAATTGATCTATACCTCACAAGATCGCATACAAAAATTCACCAACATATGGGCCTGCTGGTTTCATTTTAAAACCACTAATTGCTACAAGTCGTACTTCCCAATCTGACATCTTCCCTCCCTTAGGAGGCAAGAGGATCCTCAGGAACCCCCAAATACGAGACAGGCTGGCCGGGAGGGGGGGGCGGCCCTCCTACCCCCTATCCTATCCCCCCTTTCTTACCCTAACATTGTATCTATATCCTTCCCCTACCGTCTCCCTCTTTTCCCCCTTCCTCCCTCTGTTTTTCCCTATACTCACTTCCCCTTCTAAACCTTTATACCACTCCCATATTACCTAAAGTATATTTCCTTTTTACCCGAACCCTTACGTAACCCTCTCGCAATATCAGACTGTGACAACACGACACAGTCCAAGACCTAATAGAGACAAACCTTCTTGCTTTAGTTTCACACAAGTCTCATACCCCCACCCACTATGTTCCGGACTCTGTTGTACTTAAACCACGCAAAGTACTCATGATCTCTATAAGACTTGTATGCAAATACTGTCTCGTAGCAATGTACCTAGAGAGTTCTCCTTTCATGCATTCTTATTCTCCTACCATATGTTTGTACTCCCCATGACATCAGTGACAGTTATACTTTTTGTATCATTATTGTATAAAATGTCATGGAGCACCTGTCAAAATCTGTTCAACTGTCTATATATGTAATTGTGATAACTTCTTAATAAACTCTTTTTTGTGGAAAAAAAAAAAGAAAACCAACTTCCATTTTTTTTGTCAAAGCTTAATTGAACAAGCTGAAGTTAGAAGCCGACTGGCTACCATGCACAGCTGGACCAGATTTTACACTCTCAAGTTTTAGTAAATCAACCCCTGTGTGTCATGCACAACGAGAACAATTAAAGGAGTGTTTATTGGAGTCCACCGGTACAGTGGGACTGACTCTATACATCTAACCAACCAGGCATGTTGCACTGCAAGGTGGAATGCAACATAGCTCCGGTACGAGGGCAAGCCTTAGATACGCACAAGCCCAGCAGATGGGTCAGGCGACCAATGGTGACCAGATAACTGTAAGCAGGAGACAGAAAGGAACCAAAAGAGAATTCCATGTGTGACTTGCAAATGAGATCAGCAGCGATAAGAAGTTTCCACAATGAGGATTACTGGGAAAGAGTACAGAGCAAACACACACACACACACACACAGGACAATCCACACAGCAGATGAACTCAGCACTTGATTTCTCAGCGTTAACCTCTTCCATGCTAAAAACCAGTGGAGAGCAGGAATTTTAAATGGCACCCAGCCATCCTAGTGTCTAACTCTTGGTCCTTAGCCTGAACGTCCTACTCATAAAGTGAGTCTTCAAAGACAGGGTCACACCTGGGACTATGCAAAAGCTGTGGACCGGAAGAGCATTCCACAACTCAAGTCTGGAAAATGCCACAATGCAGAGACCAGTGCCCGAAGGTCACAGTCCAGGCTACTGGGGTCCATGTACTGCTCTGCTGAGGAAAGGCTGGTCTGGATAGTTGCATATACAGTAGAAACCTGCTCAGCAGTCATATGGCAGGAATTTTGATTGAAGAAGAAATAGGAGCTAGCTAGGTTAGTTTTTTCTCAGAAGAGCAGAGAAAAAGGCATCCATCCTCCTAGGACACTAGCAAAAAAAAAAAAAAAAAAAAGGCATGCCGGGAGTTAAATGAGTTATCCTGGGCTAGCCCAAATTTTTTTAGTTTGTTAATGTCCAATCCACCAATAGAGAACAAGATACCCTGACACTCAGTCTTCCTGTGTCCCTCAGTGGGGGGGGGAAAAAAAAAAAAAGGAGAGTTTGATTCCTAAAGCTAGGTACGCACAGGACAAAAACTGTATAAAAACGGTTGCTTCAGAAGGCACCGGCCAACTTTCAGCCCGTGTGTACAGCATCTTGTCCGACAGACGTCAGTCTCACAACTGGCTTCTGAGGAACGAGTATGCTGGAAAACCAGCATCTGATCAGCACGCGCAGCCAATCACTGTGTTCTGGAAGGGGACAGTCCCACTGTCAGAACACAATAGCACAATAGAGAGATCAGGGCACGGCGCGGCCACAATCGCCGCACGCGCGAGAGCAGCCGTATTGGGACGACGTCATATCACCTCGTCCCAGAACGAGAGCCGTCCCGCCGTCATTTGACGGTGGGCAGGCAGTAACTGGTTAAAAGGATAACTTTACCTTTAAAAATAAACAAATGCACATTTTTTGCAGGTAGCTTTGGGTGTACTGTCAGGCTCCTGCAGATAGCCAGGCAGTTACTGAATGACAGGAAGCTCAATGATCTACCCTAGAGCGCTCATCAATGCCCTGGTAGTTCATTAAAGACTACAAGCAGTCAGCCTCAAAGGCTGATGGTAGTTGTAGTTCATTGATTCACAGAACTCTATGAATGAATTTTTTTTTTTTTTAACCACTTCAATACAGGGCACTTATACACCTTCCTGCCCAGACCACTTTTCAGCGCTGTCGCAGTTTGAATGACAATTGCGCAGTCATGCTACACTGTACCCAAACTAAATTTTTATCATTTTGTTCCCACAAATAGAGCTTTCTTTTGGTGGTATTTGATCACCTCTGCGGTTTTTATTTTTTGCGAAACAAATAAAAAAAGACCGAAAATTTTGAAAAAAATAAAAGTTTTGCTTTTGTTCCTGTTAAAAAAATTTGTAAATAAGTAAGTTTTCTCTTTCACTGATGGGCACTGATAAGGCAGCACCAATGAGCGGGCACTGATATGCAGCACTGATGGGCATTGATAGGCAGCACTGAAAGGCTGCAAAGATGGGTTCTTATGGGTGGCACTGATAGGCGGCACTGCTGCGCACTGATACGTGGCACTGATGGGTACTGATACGCAGCAGTGGTAGGCATTGGAGTGGGCACTGATTGGCAGCTGCCTAGGGGGCATACCTGGTGGTCCAGTGTGGATGGTTTCCCTGGTGGTCCTGGGCGGCATCCCTGGTGGTCCTGGGTAGGATCCGAGGGGGGGCTGTGCAATCAGCACAACCCCCGTCAGCACAGACCCCTGTCAGGAGAGCAGCCGATCGGCTCTCCTCTACTCGTGTCTGTCAGATGCGAGTGAGGAAAAGCCGATCAACGGCTCTTCCTATTTACATCGTGATCAGCCGTGATTGGACACGGCTGATCACGTGGTAAAGAGTCTTCGTCAGAGACTCTTTACCTAGATCGGTGTTGTGGGGTGTCAGACTGACACCCCGCAACAACGATCGCCTCGATGCGTGCCCCCGGGGGCGCGCAGCGGCTCAATATCCTGCGAACGTCATATGACGCCCAGTCAGGATATTGAAACCACTTTGCCGCCGTCATTCTGCTATATAGCGGGCGGCAAGTGGTTAATTATTTTTGGGATATTTATTATAGCAAAAGAGTACAAAATATAAAACAATGTGATCAAATACCACCAAAAGCAAGCTGTATTTGTGGGGAAAAAAAAGCACATAAATTTTGTTTGGGTACAACGTCGCACGGCCGCGCTACTGTCGCGAAGCAGTGCTGTATTGCAAAAAATGGCCTAGTCAGGAAGGGGGCAAATCCGGGGCTGAAGTGGTTAAAATTCATCTGTATATCTGAACCCTTAAAAGGTTTACTTCAATTACAAGGGTGACAATCTAAAGCTTCACTGTAGGCCAGGATTTTATATGCTTAAAATTATTTGCTCTACTGATTACTACTCACAGTGATTGCCTCCTTTTTGCCCAAATGTTGTTGCCATCAGAGTGATTAAAGAAAGCCATAAAGGGACAAAGATTGGGATGTAGGAGAACAAGTTATGGTCATCTAGGCGATGTACAAGCAGAATCTAAAAGACAAATATAACAACATATAAAATCATCAGTAAAAGTCAATAACCTCAACTTCTTTTGTCTAAACACAAAATAACACATATGTGAATTTAAAAAGCCAACTCTGGGCTATTTTTTTAACACCCCCCCCCCCCCCCCCCAAGAGGAAAAAACAAAATAAGCAGCTCTCAGTGGAATAGTCACCATCCTGTATAATTCAACCTGGAACACTTAGAAGATACTTTAAGTGCAAGGTGTTCTGGGCTCAGCCCCGGAGGAAACAATGCTACAGCACTGTGCACCCAGTGTAATGATGTAGAGGACAGTCCTGACATCACATCAGTGAAGAACTGCCTCACGGAGGACTGCCTACTATAAAATAGGGTCCAAAGAGCATTCAGAACATTACAGGATGATGGCCTGAGGAAGACCTGAATTGGGCTTTAACATCAGCTGACTTAAAGCAATCCTGTCAGAGAAACAGAGGCTCTGTAACAGCTGACCTCTCTGTTAAAATGCCTGGCAGTCATACTGACATTCTTGCTTCAATGTGCTGGCCCAGACTAAGAATGCAGATTAGAACTTCTGTCTTTTCTCAGATATACCTTATCTGCGTATTTGTTTATGAGCCAGTGACTCAATGTATAAAACACATTGGTTCAAAATAAGCAGGCAAGACCTACAATCCAGCATTTACATGCATTTGGGTAAATGGCATTTAAATGTGACCATATTAGCATTAGAAATATTTTTGTTTGCATTGTCAACTTTAAAATACCTCAAAAGTAAGTAACGGCACAACTATAGCCATCCAACTAACTGCCATGGTGATGTGTGTCCGTCGTTGTTCGGCTATGACATCCATCGATCGCAAGAAAAGGACGGACCACACAATATAATACAAAACCACTAAACACAGGAAGGACATAAGAATCCAGAGGGGCACACACACCACCTAAATAGAAAAGAAATGGTTAAATGACACATTAAAACTACCACATGTAACTAATTAAACCTCAGCTATCCAAGAATGTTAACGCTGTGGCAGACACACATGGCTTAAATCAAAACTAAGGGGGAAAAACATGCTTACCAGCCATGGCCAAGTGATGATGCCGTCAAGTCTTAGTGCAATGAATATGAACTGCAATATATTAACAGAGCACAAGATCTCCAACTGCAAAAGAGGGGAAAACAAAAACATTTTCTATATCTAAATAAGCGTAATGTGAAAGTTTCTGTATATATATTCCACTACCCCCAATTGAGTGAGATACCATCTGTGCGGCCTTTCTCAGAACACCACAGCCACTTATCATAATCGTCCCTGCTGGGCCTGTGCATGTACTCTACAATTGTTATTCAATCCTTTTCATGGACTTTATTGAGGAACACAGGAAATCTTAGACTTTGTTATACTGCAGCCAACAGGGGGATTGGACACTGGCAAGACACTATCCCCCTCCTACTCCCAGAATGCCTTAAGTAAGGGTTTTTTTTTTCCTCCATTCATACTTACCTCGGTGGATGCAGCATGGTTCCGATGCTGCATCTGTCCCCCGTTGCCTCTGCACTGAAAACCGATCATTGCCGATCACTCGGTTTTCACAGCTCCTTGAGCAGAGAGCTGTAGACTGTCACAGCTCTCTGCTCATCTCCCTCAATGCTCATTGAAGTGCAGAGATGTGGAGGGGATGGAGCGGCCGTCTCAGGCTCTCAGCAGCTCGCTGAGAGGCTGAGCAGGGTGATATCCGTGATGTCAGCAGAGAGCAGACTTAGGTCCATAGGAGAAGCCCAGCCAAAATGTGCTTTGGCTGGACTTCTCCTTTAATATTGTAGAAAAAGCAGTACTGAGAGCATGCTCGCAAACACAGAAGGGTGAGAAGTGTGGACTACAAAAAAAGGATTCCACAGTCAGTACAAAAAGGGAGTTATTACCTGTTAACTTTATTTCCAGGAATCTTCCAGGACGGCTTAGAGATATAGGCTCCTCTCACCTGGCACAGGAAACATATGATCCACACCATAAAAGACAGAGCACAGACAGTAGCCCCTCAGTATTAATAAATAACTGAAGGCACAGATAAAACAATAAAAAAACTCCCATTAGTGCAACCAGCTTAGGATTACATCATTAGTCTCATAAAAGCAAGGGAAGGAACTGACGCCGACCTGGAAGATTCCTGGAAAGTGAGTTAACAGGTAATAACTCTTAATTTCCCCAGTCATCTTCCAGG
This sequence comes from Aquarana catesbeiana, assembly GCF_042186555.1. Lineage (NCBI taxonomy): Eukaryota > Metazoa > Chordata > Amphibia > Anura > Ranidae > Aquarana > Aquarana catesbeiana. The sequence continues at coordinate 150,534,850 of NC_133332.1, read as the reverse complement.
ATGGCTTACAGAGAAGACAAAATAGAACTACCTGATCAGGGCGGGACCACAGCATTAAACACCTTCCTCCTGACAGCCTGTACCTGGTTAGAGAACAGGCCCGGTCGGTAATGTTTCATGAAGGTTTGGAAGCTGGACCTGGATGCGGTTCCTCAGATCTAGGGAGGAGAAGCGCTGACCTTTTCAGCCCAAGAAATGGCCCTTGCTCTATCTGAATGAGCATTGATGTTTTCCAGAGAAAACAGCGATGATGCCTGTTAGGCTTCAATCATCGCATGTTTAAATCACCTTGTGATAGTAATATTTTGACGCCCGCTTGTCTTAATCTGGACTCCAGAACAAGCAAACGAGAGGTAGATCTCCAAATGTATAGATCCTTATAGCTCTCATCCTACATAATCTTCATTCAGTGAGATACCTATGGACATTTAGATAATTAGGCCTTTGTATCTATCCAGCGAGATTTCTGCTCCAATGCTATATTTTATATAATAATTTTTTTAAAATAAAAATAAAATCCTCCAAAATGCATATGCCCATACCAATGACCTTTCTCCCCTCTGAGTACTGGTATGACAGCCATGAGTTTTTAGAAAGGAACTGGGTAAAAATGAACCTGACAACTTTATGAATGACCGGAGCTCTGCCCAAAGTTGGAAGTCTTTATATGGCACATTGAGATGCTGGTGTAAGTTATGCAGATCACTGCTTCAGGAGACTGAGCCTTTAGTAGTAACAGAACATTTAGTTTGACTTGCCATAGCTGTTCTGTTAAGAAGGCTGAGTAAGACACATTTCACACTGGGGCGGTTTGCAGGTGGTATTGCGCTAAAAATACCGCCTGCAAACCGCCCCTAAACAGCCTCCGCTATTTGTTCAGTGTGAAAGCCCGAGGGCTTTCACACTGAAGCGGTGCGCAGGCAGGGCGGTGAAAAAAGTCCTGCAAACCGCTTTTTTGGAGCGGTGTATTCACCGCTCCTGCCCATTGAAATCTATGGGACAGCGCGGCTATACTGCGGCAATACCGTGGCTATAGCCGCGCTGTACGAGGGATTTTAACCCTTTTTCGGCCACCAGCGGGGGTTAAAACCGCACCGCTAGCGGCCGAATACCGCTGCAAGAACGACGGTACAGCAGCGCTAAAAATAGCGCTGTTGTACCGCCGACGCCCCCACCGCCCCAGTGTGAAAGGGGCCTATGAGAGAGATGTACTGATGTCTAACATATAGAGAGTACTGAACTTAAAGCAGAACTCTGGGATTCTGACAAGTTCTCCATCAACCTAGACAAAAGCAGCCGTAGTTTTGTGTTGGGGAGGATGGTATAAAATAGGATTAGCAGAGTGCTGAACTATTCAACGAACAGCTGAGAAAGTCTCTACCCAGGTGCGCTTTTCCTCCAACCAGCTGTCTTGGCTATATGCCCAGACTACACTTCCAGTGCTAAACAGAAAGAGAAACTTTCCAACAAGATTTGAACTTTCTAAAGAATACGGTATATAAAGCTGAAAGACAGCAGGTATGCAAGTAAAGTCCACGCAGGGAGATCTGCCTCATCCATGTGCACCATCTGAGGCCGTTCACCTCAATGGGCACCTGCAAGGGTCCGTATCCACTCCAAGTCCTTCCTGGAGGAAGAACACAAAAATACAAGAATATAAAAAAAGAGGGAACCTCCTCAGTTACCTTTCAAATTATTGATTTGCACAGTAGAATTTTTTTACGTATGGCCAGAGAGATTGCATAAACATATCTTGGTAAGGTCTCAACGACCAGAGATTTTCTCTCTAAGCCATTTACACACCTGCTGTCTATAAACATTAATGCATTTAACCACTTCAGCCCCGGAAGGATTTACCCCCTTCCTGACCAGAGCACTTTTTACAATTTGGCACTGCGTCGCTTTAACTGATAATTGCGCGGTCATGCAATGCTGTACCCAAACAAAATTTGCGTCCTTTTCTTCCCACAAATAGAGCTTTCTTTTGATGGTATTTGATCACCTCTGCCGTTTTTATTTTTTGCGCTATACACGGAAAAAGACCGAAAATTTTGGAAAAAAAATGATATTTTCTACTTTTTGTTATAAAAAAAATCCAATAAACTCAATTTTAGTCATACATTTAGGCCAAAATGTATTCGGCCACATGTCTTTGGTAAAAAAAATGTCAATAAGTGTATATTTATTGGTTTGCGCAAAAGTTATAGCACCTACAAACTAGGGTACATTTTCTGGAATTTACACAGTCTTTAATTTATGACTGCCTATGTCATTTCTTGAGGTGCTAAAATGGCAGGGCAGTACAAAACCCCCACAAATGACCCCATTTTGGAAAGTAGACACCCCAAGGAAATTGCTGAGAGGCATGTTGAGCCCATTGAATATTCATTTTTTTTGTCCCAAGTGATTGAATCATGACAAAAAAAAAAAAAAATTACAAAAAGTTGTCACTAAATGATATATTGCTCACACAGGCCATGGGCATATGTGGAATTGCACCCCAAAATATATTCAGCTGCTTCTCCTGAGTACGGGGATACCACATGTGGGGGACTTTTTGGGAGCCTAGCCGCGTACGGGGCCCCGAAAACCAATCACTGCCTTCAGGATTTCTAAGGGCGTAAATTTTTGATTTTACTCCTCACTACCTATCACAGTTTTGAAGGCCATAAAATGCCCAGATGGCATAAAACCCCCCCAACTGACCCCATTTTGGAAAGTAGACACCCCAAGCTATTTGCTGAGAGGCATGTTGAGTCCATGGAATATTTTATATTTTGACACAAGTTGCTGGAAAGTGACAATTTTTTTTTTTTTTTGCACAAAGTTGTCACTAAGTGATATATTGCTCACACAGGCCATGGGCATATGTGGAATTGCACCCCAAAATACATTTAGCTGCTTCTCCTGAGTACGGGGATACCACATGTGTGGGACTTTTTAGGAGCCTAGCCGCGTACGGGGCCCCGAAAACCAATCACCGCCTTCAGGATTTCTAAGGGTGTAAATTTTTGATTTCACTCTTCACTGCCTATCACAGTTTCGGAGGCCATGGAATGCCCAAACGGCACAAACCCCCCCAATGACCCCATTTTGGAAAGTAGACACCCCAAGCTATTTGCTGAGAGGCATGGTGAGTATTTTGCAGCTCTCATTTGTTTTTGAAAATGAAGAAAGACAAGAAAAAAATGTTTTTTTTTCTTTTTTCAATTTTCAAAACTTTGTGACAAAAAGTGAGGTCTGCAAAATACTCACTATACCTCTCAGCAAATAGCTTGGGGTGTCTACTTTCCAAAATGGGGTCATTTGGGGTTTTTTTTTGCCACCTGGGCATTCCATGGCCTCCGAAACTGTGATAGGCAGTGAAGAGTGAAATAAAAAATTTACGCCCTTAGAAAGCCTGAAGGCGGTGCTTGGTTTTCGGGGTCCCGTACGAGGCTAGGCTCCCAAAAAGTCTCACACATGTGGTATCCCTATACTCAAAAGAAGCAACAGAATGTATTTTGGGGTGTTATTTCACATATTTCCATGGCATGTTTGAGCAATATATCATTTAGTGACAACTTTGTGCAAAAAAAAAAAATAAATAAATAAAATTTGTCTCTTTCCCGCAACTTGTGTCACAATATAAAATATTCCATGGACTTGACATGCCTCTCAGCAAATAGCTTGGGGTGTCTACTTTCCAAAATGGGGTCATTTGGGGGGGGGGGTTTGAACGGTCCTGGCATTTTATGCACGACATTTAGAAGCTTATGTCACACATCACCCACTCTTCTAACCACTTGAAGACAAAGCCCTTTCTGACACTTTTTGATTACATGAAAAAATTATTTTTTTTTGCAAGAAAATCACTTTGAACCCCCAAACACTATATATTTTTTAAAGCAAATGCCCTACAGATTAAAATAGTGGGTGTTTCATTTTTTTTTTTCACACAGGATTTGCGCAGCGATTTTTCAAACGCATTTTTTGGGGAAAAAAACACACTTTTTTAAATTTTAATGCACTAAAACACACTATATTGCCCAAATGTTTGATGAAATAAAAAAGATGATCTTAGGCATGCTTTAAAATTGCGCACAAACGTGCAGTGGCAACAAAATTAATACATTTTTAAAAGCCTTTACAGGTTACCACTTTAGATTTACAGAGGAGGTGTACTGCTAAAATTACTGCCCTCGATCTGACCTTCGCGGTGATACCTCACATATGCATGGTGCAATTGCTGTTTACATTTGACGCCAGACCGACGCTTGCGTTCGCCTTGGCGCAAGAGCAGGGGGGACAGGGGTGCTTTTTTTATCTTATTTTTAAACTGTTCCTTTCATTTTTTTCTTAATCATTTTTATTGTTATCTCAGGGAATGTAAATATCCCCTATGATAGCAATAGGTAGTGACAGGTACTCTTTTTTTGAAAAAATTGGGGTCTATTAGACCCTAGATTTCTCCTCTGCCCTCAAAGCATCTGACCACACCAAGATCGGTGTGATAAAATGCTTCCCCAATTTTCCAATGGCGCTGTTTACATCCGGCCAAATCTAAGTCATAAAATGCTCGTAGCTTCCGGTTTCTTAGGCCATAGAGATGTTTGGAGCCACTCTGGTCTCTGATCAGCTCTATGGTCAGCTGGCTGAATCACCGGCTGCATTCTCAGGTTCCCTGTTGAGACAGGAGAGCCAGAGAAAAACACAGAAGACGGTGGGGGGGGGGCATTCCCTCCCACTGCTTGTAAAAGCAGTCTAGAGGATAATTAGCCGCTAGGATTGCTTTTACATGAAAGCCGACCGCTGGCTGAAAAGAATGATACCAAGATGATACCTAAACCTGCAGACATCATTCTGGTATAACCACTCAAAGTCGTGAATGGCGTACCTGAAGACAAAAAAATGGTTAACAATAAAGCACAGTAAACGGTAAAGTATAAAAAAATTGCATACCTGAAAAGCAAACATGATAAAACTTAATAACAATAAAACATTGCAGAATAGAATACAGTAAAAAAGAGCAGAACAATAGAGAGAGAATAGAGAGAGAAAAAAACAATAAAACAACAACTATTTTTTTAAATTTTATATTTGTTTGTTTTTTTTTTTACACTTTTTTTTGTAACTGTAACTTTTATAACTGTAACCGGTTCCAGGTTCGGGTCTCTCAAAATGCGATGGCATCTTGGGAGACCCTGTGAAAGTGTGTCTAGTCTGTGCAATGCTGTACCCTACGCTAATACTCAACTAGTGTATGGTAGCGTTCAAAACATTCACCAATGCAAAGACCAGGATTGTCAGGACAGGAGGGACAATAATAGCGGGTGTCATGCCTATATCCGCGCTTGCTGCAGACACGACATCTTTTTTGGAGGGGGATCGTTGGGTAGGGGTACTCGGGAGGACAAAGAAAACGCCTCTCATGCAGCCGACTGCATTTGGTCGGGGATGTGAATGGGGGAAGTACGGGCGCTGCAGAAGCGGTGGGTTCCCAATTATTAGGATTGGCGAATGCAGCAGGAAGGGCATTATGGGCACGACGGGCCTGTGTTTGTCTTCTTCTTGGTGGCAGCGGGACACTACTTGTGCTTGCCACCTCACCAGCTTGAACTGCACTTATGGGACTCGCCACGTCACCAAGTGTTACTGCAGTGCTGGTTTGACTACGACCGGGGTGTACTAGGCCGCTGGTGCTTGCCAGTTTACCAAAACAATTGTTAGCGATCACAGGGATCAGGCCTGACTCTGCGAACGCTGCAGTTATGCGTTTAGTGTTTTGTAAGTGTCAGTGATCGATCGATACTGCACTTGGGTGGGCTGGACTGGGCAGAGGGGCAAAACGCAGGTGCTAGCAGGTATCTGGGCTGATCCCGCTAACACTGCGTTTTTGGGAACCCTAAACTGCTGGGGACGCTAGTATAGATCTGATCGGATCAGATATTGATCCGTTCAGATACTATACCACTAAGGGAGGCGTATGCTGCGTGCGTGGGTGTTAGCGCTACTGGCGTTAATCTGACGCTGCCTGGGGCGACGCATATCACCGCCGGGCGATCAGGGGGCTAAACTTTTATTCGGTAATAAACGGCGGGTGCCCTGACACTATAAAAAATACACGAACTAACCAGCGTCACCCGTAACAGTTATACGGTGATCAGTGGTGAAAGGGTTAACTAGGGGGCAATCAAGGGGTTAAAACCTTTATTAGGTAGTATATGGGGGTCCCTGTCGCTATAAAACACTGACGGTGAACCTAAATATTTACCTCCCTAACTAGCGTCACCAGTGACACTAATACAGCGATCAGAAAAATGATCGCTTAGCGACACTGGTGACGGGGGGTGATCAAGGGGTTAAAACTTTATTAGGGGGGGTTAGGGGGGTACCCTAGACACTAACTGTCACAAACTGATACCATGCAGTAATCAGAAAAACAAAAAACAAACTGCTTGGTGTCAGTGTGATGGGGGGGGGGAAATCGGGGGTGTAAAATGTGCCTGGCATGTTCTACTGTGTGTGTTGTGTTGTGCAACTCACTCAGATGTCTTCTCTCCTCGGCGCCGGAACAGAAACTGCCGAGCCGAGGAGAGATGACATCACATCCTCTGCCTCTGTGTACTACACAGAGGCAGGGGATGATTCCCATTGGCTGGGAGCGATCACGAGGGGGGGGGGGGGGGCACGAATGGATGGCCTCCCCCTCATCTCTGATCGCTGTCAGACCAAAGCCGACCGCCTCGGGCACCGTGATTTTGCCTGCTCGTGCCATTCTGCCGCAGTATATCTGCGTTGGGCGGTCAGCAACTGGTTAAGACAACCTACTGGAGATTGTACGAGACAATAAAAAAGGTCAGGTAAAAGCCTCCCAATTCATACAGCCACATATACAAATGAGGGCTAAACTTCAAGCCGGTCATTAGAAATATTAGGTTCAGTTTCCACTAGTGCGACACGCCATGTGACCCTGAACACAAAGTCGCATGACAAGTCACGGCCCATCAATTTCAATGGTACGCATTCCAATCCACACAACTCAGTCACAGCAACCTAGAAAAGGTCCCAGCACCACCCTGATGCGACCTCCGATGCAATCACGATCCAGAGGCTGTAAAGTTGGACCAAAGCTGCACTCCAAAGTCGCAACAGAGGAAACATAGCCTCAGAGTCCATACATTAGATCACATGAGGCATGAACCACAATTGGTACCAAAAGAATAGAACCCAAATAACACAAGCATAAGCTCCAGTGTTGTGTATTTATACACAGAGTTATAACATACTTGGAGAAGTGAGAGGTCAGAGACATAGTATACTCGTCTAATAACTAACACACACACACACACACACACACACACACACACAGCAATTCATATGCAATTAATGCCAATGCCACGAAACCAACCATTTGTATAACCACGTCATAGATATAGCCTCTCTGGCTACCAATCTATAATACATCTATTCTGTGGTGGAACCCATAAAAAAAATAAACGACATATTAAAAACAATGTATGTTAACAGAGATTGCTGTACACTTAACTTGCTTTATATAGCCCACACTAAGGTGGGAGACAGACAAAGCCACCCACAGCAACCAGTACCCAAAGAGAGGACATCCTCCTAAGGGTAACCACCTTGTGGCCATCTACCAAAATTAAAACAGGTGTCATGGTGGAACCAGAGTATATGGTGTACCTTTGCAAACCAGATGAAGTCTGCTGTAATACTCCTGGGAAGTTCGAGGTCAGCCTACTGTTCCCTGATCGCGCTCCCTCCCTGGTGAATGTTGATGATTGAACCAGGGCATACTCACAAAACCCCCCTATAGCTGTCCATTCAGGGGGACCTGCAGCATAGCAGGCTGCATACTGTCCTGGCTTACCAACATAGTTCACCTGCCTCTGCAGACGTGTGCTCCTCCCACCATCTGGACCTAGTCAGGGACTCTGGATGTCTCCTTAAATGATCCATCCATATTAATCAGCAAACATCAGGATTTTAGCCAGCAACAGAGGATATGGTGCTTGACCAAATGTTAGGGGGGCTCCACTAGAGCCTCAGCGCCCATGAGGATAGCTGCTTCTCCTCCAGCAAAGAAGGAGCCTTCGTGAAAATCAAGAAAAAAAAGTTTGTCATTTTTTCCCAATGCTCTTTAGGAATCCCACCATTTCAAAGAGCGTTGCAGCACTGGAGCTGGTATCCAGGCAGTAGATAACCTGTACTTGCAGGCTGTGCGCATCCATCCCTTAGGTGGTTCCCCTTTTGCTCACATTCTCTGTCCTAGAGTGAGAGAACACAAGGTGGAATGAGCCTTTTACAAAGAGAGACAAGGTGTAGACGGATCACCCTATGACCAGCACCCATCCACCTAGGGAGACCCAAATGAAGCCCCACCACTAGTGGGGGAAAAAAAAAGGGATACACACACAGCCACTCTTCAGATCAGCCCTGCCGGTCTGTTGATAGTACAGAGAATCATGTCAAAACCCCTGGTGCCCCCTTCACCAGGGAGCAAGAAAAGAGGAACCCCCATTTGCTTCTCTTTTGCCTTAGGGACAGAGCCTGCAGGTGTCCCAGACCTGCTTCCCTGCTTACAGTCTCCTTCCTGGTGACTTACCAGCGCAGGACAAAATGGCTTCCACCATCTTCTCTGAAGCCCTTAAGGGTCAAGCAGCGAGGATCCCGGTCTGGCACTGTGGATCGGATGCCTCCCTGGAACAGTGAATGAGCTTGTAGCCCCAACCACTAGGTCGGTGTTTGCTACCAACATGGCTGCTAAGCCACTTTCTCCGCTCTGCTTTCAAGGTAGGAGCGCAGACCACTACGCTACTGAGCTGAGCACCAAGCATCAGGACACCATAAGTCCACACTGTCACCAGGAAAACTCACTTGAGTCAAACTCCCACACTGCCAGTGTACCTGAAACTACAGGCATGCTGCCGACCAGATTCCTGTGGAGAGAGGGGGTCCCCTGGAGTAAAAATTCAAGACTCCCTTTCCAGGGCAGCCCAAGAAAGCCTAGGCTACCTGTGTCCCCAGGTTCAATGCCCCCGTTCTGGGATGCTGTAGCCAGGAGGCCCCTGCCACCTAGCATGAAGGCCAGAGAAAAATAACACATTTCTTCAGAGTTCCTGTCTGACTGGAGGAAACACAAATACTGAGGGGCTACTGCCTGTGGTCCGTCTTTTATGATGTGGATGCGTTTCCTGTGCTAGGTGGGAGGAGCCTCTCTCTGTAAGCCATCCTGGAAGATTGGGGAAAACACCTTTTTCTTTCTTGTCCATTGAGGAACATAGGAAGTCATATTGTTGGGACATCCAACAATAAGGGGTGGACAACAGCCAACAAAACATGAGCGTTTTGCTGCAAATGGAAGGCACAGTTGCACCATTCAGCCCTGCTGCCAGCAGTCTTCAAAACTCTACGAGAGGCTGAAAGCTGCTGTGGCTGCATGGTGCATTAAGATGCAGACTGTCCAAGTGTTCGCAATTGCCCACAGACGTCCCCACATTTTGGATAGTGGAGGCGCACCCTCATACCAAAGAAGATTTTATCTGCAGGGTGGGGAGATGTAGAAGTCCAAGGCTTGCAGGTTCTAGTCTTGGGTTCGGATTATGACTGAGAACATGCAGCAAACAAAAAGGATTTTTCTGGGCATCTGCCAAGGGGTGAGTAATCCAAGACTGAGCTCCAAATCTTCTTTTTCTGGGGAACTCTTGCCACCCATGGCATTGTCTCTCAAAGATCATGCGATGCAAGCACTTTTTGAATGCAGGCTCTGCAGCCCAACAGAGTCCTCCTCATGTTCACTGACAGAAGAATCACTCTGGAGATGTGGCAGGAGACCTTCAATAACTCACCCAAACTGTAGCTCAAGACTGCAGGCATGAGTTCCACAAGCTCCGTGAGCAAAGGGACCAATTGCCAGAGTGCTTAAATCCCTTCTAACAGCCTTTGACCAGTCAGCTAGGGTTTGACAGATGAGGGTCATAGTCGAGGAAGGTTGTATTGCAGGGCCTGCCAGGGAGAACCAAGCTCTGGAATGGGCCTCTAGCCTTTTGTTAGTGGGGTTTTTAAAGACAGGTGCATCCTCCACTGGGATGGCAGATACCATGTTAAAGTGATAGTAAATTCCTGCATTTGATTCTTATCTACAGGTAAGCTTATAATAAAACTTAAATATAGGTAAAATGAATATTTCTAAATGTGCACCATTTGGTATTCCAGTGAGCAACAGCCGGTGATTTAATTGATGCATGTTGTCTGAAGGAATGGCATACCCGTGCCGTTCCTTCAGAGCTCTGTGCCATGGCCGCGACTCCTGTGCACATGTGCGGGAGTGACATCTTAGCAGCCGCAGCACACAAGTCCGGAGGGAAGACTGAATGAAGATAGAAGCCTCTGCAGTGGTAACATTGCACCACCTGAGGGCTTCATTTCAAGGTAAGTCTTTCATATTGTGCTAGTATGCAATGCATTATTTGTTTTATTTTAAAGTTTTCTACCGATTTAAAGACAGGAGACTGCCAGATCTGATAAAGGAGTCTACTTTTTAACAATATCCTTTTTAAACAGTTACAAGGCTAATGTTGGGGAGGTATGAAATTCATGTCACAAAGAAAAACTGCAAACCGCAGTTGCAGCAGAAAGGTCTTGGTGGACTTGGAAGCCCTAAAGGAGCCCAGAGTAGGGACAGCACTGGTAGAGGCTACCACAAGCTTTAGGATGATGCTTTAAGCAGAAATAAGAGCCAAAATTGTCTTTTTCAGTTTGGGAGTGATGGGAGAACATGGTTTCCTCGGGTGTAAGTTCATCTGTCAGAGACTGTACAGACTCAGACAGATGAAGATAAAGTCTGAAGGTTTAAAGGCTGTAGGCATATCAGATAGAGATTCTGCTTGGGAAGGCACGAAAGTGCACTTATGGCCTCTGTAGCAAAAAACAGCAATCAGTTTTATTTGGTACATAAAATCCTGCATGACTGTAGTGAAATCCTCTATGCATAGAGCAGAGGATGGAGCAAGGGAAGGCTCCAAAGAGGCCATAGACTCTAACAGAGGGGAAAAGTATAGGCCATTGGTGTTGGGTACCTTAGAAGACACACTACAGGCAGCACTAGATAGTGGAGTATAAGCTGGAGGTACCCAGTACAGGCAAGATTTTCCTTAATTCTGAACCTAGAAGGCACTTTGTGTATTGGTAAGTTAGTCGCGATGTTCATGCCCAGTACAGGCCAGTGCCCGAAGGTCACATTCCAGGCTAGCCCCGCACATCCAGCCCAGAGTGGTCCAGGTATAGCACTCCAAAGTCAGGCTTAGGAAAGGCCTAAATGGCTGCATATAGAAACCAGTTCAGTTGCGATGTAGCAGGATTCTTGATCGAAGGAAATATAGCTAGCAAAAAGGTTTGATTTTTCCGTGCAGAGTTGAGGAAAAGAAAAAAAAAAAAAAAAAAAAGTCATTCATCTTCCAAGTCACTAGCAAAAACTTAAAGCATTTTTAGAATAGTAAGGGTTATTCTGGACTGGCCAGCGTTTTTTCTTTTTTGTTTGCCAATGTCAATCATCCTGTAGGTGTCAAGTTGGCAATCTTAGTTGTCTACTGCAGTTATGTTATACAGCAAGGTCACCTACCTTAGGAGAAAAAAAAACAAAGAGAAAAAAAACAAAGAGAAAAAAAACAAAGGGAAAAAAAAAAAAAAAACAAATTTCTGTATATGAAGACAACAAGGAGTGTGCAGAGGTTGTGTGTGGAGAGAAGTGAGATTGTTCAATAAACTTCTATTGAAGTGATATGTTAAAAAAAATTATAGATCAGTGCCTGCCAGCAATTAGTTGCAGGAGGAATCTATTTTATTTTGTTTAGCCACTGGCTGAGTAAAGAAAAAAAAAAAGAAAAAAAGGGGGGGGGGGGGGGGAAACACTGTATGGACATCCTCATTGTCAGAGATTTAAGGAAATGTGCTTCCCCAAATTGAATTCCTGCAATCTTGTCTGGTCTGTGGAGAATCTTACATCTCTAAATCATAATAAGCTAGATTTCTGAACTGCACGATTCTCTGCACTGGAAAATGTTGGCAATATCTGAAACAATTTGTTCATTCTTAGTGAAGAAATCAAGAACCCACAGGTTAAAGTACATAAAACAAATATGCAGGATACCAATAAAAGATTTCAGGGTCATATTCTTCTACTGACCGACTACTAGCTAATAATGGTACTTTTAGCATTTGCTGGTTTTGGAAGAAACCACCACCTACTGGGCATACATGCAGCCATTTTTTAAATAAAATTGAAAATACTATTAATAAAATAAACTTATCCCTCACTTTAAATCAATGCTTACAATGCTTAGTAATTATTGTCCTCATTATGCTAACTTCCTGGTTAGACTATTAAAGTGGAGTTCCAAGGGGCGTGTCCGGATGTGAACGGCGGCGGACGTGTTAGTGAAGAGCTCCGGGAATCCTATTCTCCATCCTAAGCCATCCGTGCATAAACAAACATAAAAACAGCCAGTCCACCTACCTACCTGTCCCTCTCTACATTGTGCCAAGTTCTGGGCCTGTATTGTGGAGGATCCGTCCGCTGCCATCCGAGGGGCCATTGATCCTGTGCGTCCGCGGCCGCCGCCATCTTCCGGGCCTGTGCACTGCTGGAGGGAGCTGTTTTCGGCCTCATCGCGAGGTAAGGGTCTCTCCCCTCGCCATCCTGCCGGCCCATCCATCTGCCTGAGGTGGCCTGGTGGCCGGCCGGGCCGCTGGGACTGTCTTTTGCGGTCGCGGCCTAGTGCGGCCTAGCGAAGCCTACCAGACACCGCTCTTTCCTACGCCGCGGCCCGCGGAGGTGCGGCGCGGGCGGCCGGTCCCGGGCTCCGGAGTGCGGACACTGCTCATCTGCCTCACCAGCCTTAACATTCACCATCCTACCCATTGTGCCCAGCTGCCCTGTGTAAACTGCCGGTGTGAGTTGTTTTGGGGCCCTGTTGCATCATCCTTCCTCTGCCTCTGTCCCTGAGCTCTGGGCCTTCCCTACCTGATATACCCAGCCATCTACCCCCCCTACCTAGAGGGATTGCTGAGAGGTGGAGGGCTGCTGGCGACCAAGACCTGCCTATTTGTGCTGCGACCTCCTGGTGTTCATAGCCTGCTGCAGATCTAGATTACAGCCCCCTGAACGCTGACCTGGAAGTCGATCGCCCGCTATAAGGCTCCCCCCCCCTTGAGACTGACCAGATGTCCTCCTCCTCCTCCAAAAAGGGGAAAAAGAATTCCAAGACCGCGGCAGCCAATTCACCGATCCGGCCACCACCGCCCCCTTCTCCGTTGCAGGATCCCACACTGATCGGACGACTCCGGGTTTTATTGGCCGAAATGGAGATGGATCCTGGGGGGGCCCCGGAGGCGGAAATATCAGCCCCACTGCCTCCTGATAGTACAGCCATGATCCTTGCTGCGATCGAACGGAGCAGGACCTCACTGCTGGTGCGCATCGACCATCTTGCGGAGGAGTGCAACCTTATAAGAAATGACCTCGACAAAATAAGGGGGAGAATGTCCGAAACTGAGTCTAGAATAACAGCCACCGAAGATCTTACAGCCACCCATGCCACCTCCATTGCCGAACTGCAGCGCACAGTACAGTCCCTTGTCGCAAAGTCTGATGACGCTGAAAACCGCCTCAGGCGCAACAACATCAGAGTCCTGGGGCTACCCGAGAAAGAGGAAGGGGATCGCCCGGCTGAATTTGCGGAAGAGTTTTTTAAAAACCTCCTGGGCCTTACAGATGTCCCACCCACCTACGTGGTAGAAAGGGCCCATCGGGTGCCCACGGGCTGTGTTATTCCTGGAAACCCCACCAGGCCTTTTCTGGTCCGCTTCCTTAACTATCGGGACAGGGACAGGATTCTCTCTGAAGCTCGCAAACACCCTGCACTCAAATATGGAAACGCCTCTGTGCTCCTCTTCCCTGATTTTTCGGCTGACTTGCAGCGGAAGAGAAAAACCTTCAATGATGTTCGTAGGCGGCTCAGAGATAGGAACATAAAGTACAGCATGCTCTACCCTAGCCGTCTGCGGGTCCAGCATGACGGAACAATCCGGTTCTTCGACAACCCAGCGGATGCTGATGACTGGCTGATCAAATTGCAATGAAGCACTTTCCCTACAAAAGTTATCTGATGCACGGATTTCCCACATCCTTGCCAACTCTATCCTACCAGACTTCCTGTAAGCACCGGAGCCTCTCCAAGAATACATCGATAAGAGGTTCACACTTGACCCCCACGGCTTCTCTCTAAGAAGCGGAAGACCAGGTGCTTTCCATCAACCTGGAGGAATTACCGCCCGTCCCCTCTCATCGAGAAGGAACGCATGCCCACGGAAATGGCTACCCTACGAGTTTAAGCCACAAATTAAACAAATCTATGGACTCTGATAGAACGCTGTGACTTCAATCCAGGGTCGTGATTCGCTTAGTTTTATGCCCCTTGATTACCATTAAGTCACCAACTTTATTGTTTTAGTTTTGGGATCAAGCTACAAGCCAAGTTATGTTGGGGAATAGGCTGCGTGGCAGGGAGTTTTTTGCTATGTGTAGGGTTGATCTTTTTCCCTACAGTTTAAGTATGCTCACCGCTCTTCTGCTCTCTCTATATACATACTTCAGGATCTATCTGTGTACTAGACCGCCAGAAACTGTCTTACTGCCTTTATTTACTAATCTGATTACTCCTGCTAACAAATTTTTTTCACAGGTGTACTAATGTCTGAAATTACGCTGCTCTCTTGGAATGTACGGGGGCTTAACAACAAATTCAAAAGGTCCTTATTGTTTAAATACCTCAACACACACAAACCTCATATATTGTTTCTTCAGGAAACGCACTTGACTGGCAGTAAAGTCCTAGCCTTGCGCAGGGCATGGGTCCGACAAGCTTTTCACGCTACCTACTCCACCTATGCCCGAGGGGTAGCAATACTCATTAATAAGTCTCTTCCCTGTAAGGTTGTCAGGGTCATTACAGACCCTGGAGGAAGGTATATCATTTTATTGCTGGAAATACATACAGTTTTGTGGGCATTGGTAAATGTCTATCTACCCCCCCCAGTAGACTTCTCCATACTATACACTCTCTATGAGAAACTTGCACCCTTCCAATCTGCTCATGTATTAATTGGGGGGGACTTTAACTCCATTCTAGACGCTGTCCTTGACTCCTCTAACACACAGCGTAAGGGGAACTTGGACCTCAGGCACTGGGCTGACACTTTCGCCCTCACCGAACTCTGGAGATGGAAGCACGCTTCTGCCAAGGCCTTTTCACACTTGTCCTCATCTCATAAATCGAGCTCAAGGATCGACCTGGCGTTTGGCAGTGCTTCTGTTCTCTCAAAGCTATCCGAGACATCCTATCTACCGACGGGGCTATCAGATCATTCCCCCTTGGAGATACGCCTCGGTGTGGGTGGGAAGAATGACCCAGGCACCTGGAGATTGGCTCCGCGGTGGATACAAGATGAAACAGTTGCAGAAATTGTCACTCCATTATTGGACTCTTACTGGCCTGCCAATGAGGATACGGCTTCTGTGGAGACGGTATGGGAAGCTTTTAAAGCGACCACGAGGGGTTACTACATTTCGGCCATCAAAGCGGCAAGGGCCGACTATAAATTCTTGACTTCACAACTCGAAGACCGTGCATCTGAAGCGGCCGACTGCTTCTCACGTAACCCCTCTCCGGAGGCCTATCTGCTATTGGCACAGGCGAGAAGAGAGTTAAACCTCCATTATACCACCTTAACGAACAATGATGTAACTTTATTGGCCGGTAGAATTTTTGAGTCAGGTGACAAGAACGGCAGACTGTTAGCTAATCTAGTTGCTGAACCACGTTACCAGACGGTGGTATCTGAACTACATACACCCGACGGGGAGACGATTATGGGCACGAAAGCCATACTTCAGGAATTTGGGAACTACTTTAGGGAACTGTATAGCCAGTCTCTGCCTGTCTCTTCCGAACTCATGACAGAGGAAATCCGGAGCCTCTCCCTTCCCTCTTTGGAGCGGGAGGATGTGGAGGCTCTGGACGCCCAGATCTCCACCTTGGAGATTGAATTGGCGATCTCATCCCTTCCCCCTGCTAAGACACCGGGCCCAGATGGTCTGCCGGGAGATTGGTATAGGACGTATGCAAAGAGGCTGGCCCCCAGGCTACAAGCCCTCTACACACACTGTCTAGAGAATGGATCTCTTCCACCTACCCTGTATCAGGCCCACATAGTTCTCCTCCCCAAGCCTGGAAAGGACCCAAGACTTTGTGCCTCATATAGGCCCATCTCACTTCTAAATTATGACTTAAAAATCCTGGCCAAGATTCTCACTGCTAGATTGGTTAAAGTATTACCCTCCCTTATCAACATAGATCAGACTGGGTTTATGCATGGAAAATCCACAGACATAAATTTGAGACGAGTGTTGACACATTTGCAGCTTCCTCCAACCTCCTCCCAGACTAGGGTCTTGGTGGCCTTGGATGTGGAGAAGGCTTTTGACACAGTCATTTGGGATTACATGCATATAGTATTACAAGCCTTCGGTTTTGGCCCCACCTTCTGTAAATGGATCGCCATTCTATACAAATCCCCGACAGCACAAATTAAACTAGGGGGCATGCTCTCAGAACAATTCCAGATACAACGGGGAACTAGGCAGGGGTGCCCACTTTCCCCTTTCTTGTTCGCCCTGGTGATGGAACCACTAGCCACTGCCATTCGTAACTCTAATGCTGTGGTAGGCATACAAGTGGGCTCCATAGTTGAAAAATTAGCTTTATACGCCGATGACTTGGTGCTTTTTCTTAATGACCCTGGGCCCTCCCTTCGAGAAGCTCTTAATATTTTTTCTCGTTTTACAATTTTATCGGGACTGAAAGTCAACTGGGAAAAATCCCAACTCCTGCCTATCGACCCAGCGGCTGAGCAGGCGGCGGACCCCTCATTGCCACTGTCCTGGGCCTCAGAGATCCGTTACCTGGGGATCAACATCACCCCCAAGGTGACGGATTTTATTGCCTTGAACCTTACTCCCCTTTTATCAAACCTTAAATCCAAACTGAGAGCGTGGGATAATTTGCCCCTATCTCTTATAGGTAGAATAAACCTATTCAAAATGAAGTGCCTCCCTATTTTTCTATACATCATCAGACACACTCCAGTATGGATACCCAAAAAATTCTTTACACAATTAGATGCCATCCTTTCTTCCTTCCTATGGAGGTCTGGATCCCCCAGGTTTAACAGGTCTATCCTCCGTAGACCCTGGACGGAGGGGGGCCTGGCCTGTCCAGACCTCCAAAAATATTTCTTTGCAGCCCTACTTGTCCACGCACATAATTGGGTAATCTCTGATGATACAAACGCCTCGGTGGTGCTGGAGGCAGCATCGTTGGGGTCCTTTGAATCACTGAGAAATGCACTATACAGAGGTCCCAGAGCGCCAGCGACTCTCACACACTCTATGACTTCAGTGATAAAGGCGTGGCAATTGCAAGTTTGTAAACATAAAACAGAACCAAACAGATGGTCCCCGGATACCCCCTTGTGGCTTAATCCGCTCCTCGCTGAATTTCACACTATACCGGACCCGAGCTTATGGGCAACAAGGGGCATTAGGATACTCGACCATATATGTAAAGACGGGGCTATTCTCCCCTTTGACACTCTCAAACAAAACCATGACCTACCCAATTGTTACTTCTTTAGATATCTACAGCTTAGACATGCCTTCTCTTCCCAATTCAAAACTCAACCACCATTACTCTTTCACTCCACCTTAGAATCCCTCCTCCGGAATGATGAGCTGGTAAAACCCCTATCCACCATATATAAGGCACTATTACCATCAATGCATTTTGGGCTTGAAACTCTCCAAGAAAAATGGAGGGCTGACTTCCCTGAACTAGATACAGAGGACTGGGAGGATATGTGGGAATACCCTTTTCTTCAATTAGTGGCAGTGAAGGACCGTTTAATTCAATTCCGGATTCTACACCGGGTGTATTTAACGCCGCAACGGCTGAACAAAATTTATCCTGGGGCCTACCCTAGCTGTTGGAAATGTGGTGGCGTGGAGGCCGGTTTCTGTCATATGTTGTGGTCCTGTCCCAAAGTACACTCTTTCTGGGTAGAGGTGACGCAATTTATAACCTCACTGTTAACATTCCCAATCCCGCTGACTGTACCGGTCTGCTTGCTTGGCCTGGTGGGCTCTTTAGCTCACCGCACAGCAACTAAGACCCTCATAGGACTTCTACTTTTTTACGCCCGTAAAGCAATATTACTAAAATGGAAAAAACCTGATGCGCCCTCTCTGACCTCTTGGAAAGCCCTGGTCAATTCTACATTACCATTATATAAAGCCACATACCTCTCCCGTGGGTGTACTGCTAAGTTTGACAAAATATGGAAACTATGGCTTGACTCTACCTCCACTAATGCCGCTCAAGAATAGACGGTATATCTGACACCCACTAGCTCCTCCTTCTGTGCTAACACTTGCTAAGTCCCTTGTGACACCCCTATAGTTGAACCTTTAATGTCCTAGGCCTAGTACCAGAATCCCCTCTTGGGAAATCCCACTTTCATCGAAGACGAGTTGCACATTCTCCTTTCATAATCTCTCCAATTAGAGTGGTTGAGCAGTAATATCTAGTTTTTGTTTTGTATTTTAGCTTTTGTTTTGTATTTTATCTGTTTTTCTGTCGAAAACAGCAATGTAATAGGCAGATAACCTGTTGTTAGGTACCGATTTACATGGTACTTTTTGAGCCGGGGAATGCCCCAAGGTTCTGTCTCTGTAAACCTATTAAAATTAATAAAGAGAATTTAAAAAAAAAAAAAAAGTGGAGTTCCACTCAAAAGCGGAACTTCTGCTTATCTGTCTTCTTCCCCCTCTAGTGCCACGTTTGGCAACTTTCGAGGAGGGGGGATGGGTACCTGTTTTAGACAGATCCCCCTTTACCACTTCCAGAGACGACGCTGTCCATCGGAAATTCACTCCCCCTCCTCCGCCACCGGGCCAATTAGAAAGCGCAGGGTGCTTCGCACATATGCAGTAGGGAATCGGTTGTCACTGCCGGCTTCCCTTACCAGGAATGGCAGCGGCAGCAACCGACAGCCGATCAGAAAATCGGCTGGGGTGCCAACATCGTGGGAACCCTGGACAGGTAAGTGACCCAATATTAAAAGTCAGCATCTACAGTATTTGTAGCTGCTGAATTAATTTTTAGTGGGGGGGGGGAACGACATCTCTTTAAGGTAGAAAATAACTATATATAATGCTTTATACTACTAGACCCATTTTACTTTTACTTACTTCTAGAGAACGGTCATGTCGGAACCCCCATACACAAGCGGCAACTGAAACCGGAGACACAAAGAATAGAGGCATAAAGACCAAGAGCCAGAAGTAGTGGTTTCCTCTCTCGATTCGATCACAGACAAGAACTTCAAACATTAGGAGCAGCAGGTGAATCCCCACCGCTATAAGCATTGCTTTAAACTCGACACAGGTTTCACCTTCTGCCCTGCAGAATCAAAGAGAGAAAAAACGTTACAGAAAACACCTGAAGAAGAATAAGACTGCACATTTAATGCACACTGAAAGATCTATTATAGAGAACACATACCGTATTAAAAAACTCATAACTATAAAAATCTTGTGCTTGCCTGTTCTGACCAATGAATACTCTTATCTTTATACTGACTAGAGTTTAACTGGGTTCTGGTAATAGATAATAATAAACTCCATCACATTCCTCTTATCTTAGACATTAATATGAAAATCCATCTTTAAGCCCCGTTCACACCAGTGCGACTTCCAAATCGCATGACAAGTCGCACTCCATTGCCGGCAATGAAACTCATGTCGCAGCAATTATGAAAAAGATTCTTGCACTACTTTTATCCGATTTCAATGCGACTTGCATAGACTTCTGTTGCAGCAGTGTAAAACGCAATAATGTGCCGCTTTGAAATTGCACTGTAGTGTGATTTCAAAGCTGCACTGGAGGGGTCCGTGAGGTCGATCATGCCTGCCATGGATGCACTCCTTTGTCAAAGCTTGACAAAGGAGTGCAGCCGTCATGCCATTCACGGCTTGCTGACTCAGGAAACGCGTCGCATGTGTGTGATGTCATCGCCCCTCGCCTGGATTGCTGTTTGCCTTCC
Organism: Aquarana catesbeiana; assembly: GCF_042186555.1. Taxonomy (NCBI): domain Eukaryota; kingdom Metazoa; phylum Chordata; class Amphibia; order Anura; family Ranidae; genus Aquarana; species Aquarana catesbeiana. The sequence continues at coordinate 150,514,633 of NC_133332.1, read as the reverse complement.
AAGCCTCATTCTGGTATTCCTCCATCATTGCCGGCCGGTGGACACAGTGCATCTGAAAGACCAGTCTGATTACACATCCATGGCAGGGATGATCGAACTCACGGACCCCTCCAGTTACATCTGGGACTCTCATATGCCTTTTTAACTCAACACAAATGTGAGTGCAATCTCTGTTGCTGCTCTTTTTATCAATATTGTTTTAAGTCTGCACCCAGAGGCGCCTCCTTTCTTTTTTTTACAACGCCACACCTTAAAGCCACAATGGGCGAATGGGGCACTGCACCAAAGCACTGTGGGGGTACCTATGCCTAAATAACCAGCCTGTCTCAGCCCGCCTATCTCAGTCACCTGGGATTGTGAAGCTACAAGTGTGGTCAGTTATACAGTCATGGTCAGGGCTAATATACCAAGCAGTACCAAGTATGGAATGTGACCAAAGCCACTGAGGTAAAATCAAGCAATGCAAGTCAAGCAATGTCTGCTAGTCCATGCGGAGATGAAAAGTGAGCACTGTCCATGTAGCTTTAAGGCAGTCTCAATCTAAACGCAGATCATAAATACTGGGCAGTTCATCCGTTATGAGGAAGTGCCAGCAGCAAATAGGATGTGACCAAAGCCACCTCAGTGGCTTTGGTCACATTCCATACTTGGTACTGCTTTGGGTATATTAGCCCTGACCATGACTGTATAACTGACCACACTTGTAGCAACACAACGCCAGGTGACTGGGATAGGCGGGCTGGTTATTTAGGCATATGTACCCCCACATTGCTTTAGTGCAGTGCCATTCGCCCATTGTGGCTTTAGCCAGAGTAGGGTTGTGGTGACATTAGTGTCCCGGGTGGGTGGTCCTTAGGGCAATCTTTTTGGGGGGGCTGCTGGGGAGGTTTAGCCCAACTCCCTTTGTGGGACTGCATCCAATCCTTCTTCCATTTCAGTTGAAGGCTTTTTATTGAGGGTGGGTTTGTACAGGGGAGGTTTTTTTGTAATATCTCTTTAGGGTGGGGGTTTCACTGCAAGGTGAGGTGGAGTTTTTTTTTAGTGGGGTTTTTGATGTTGCTATGTGCCGTTGTCTTGCGACAAGGCGTAGTAAATTATTTTTTGGAGGTAATTCTGATTGGTTGTATTTTGTCTCTTCTACTTTAGTTTTTTCTTATTCTCCATTACTCAATGGCTCCTGTGGCCAGGGATTAAGTTAATCAAACAAACACATCTGCTTTGAACAGCTTCTTTGGGGTCCATAGGTATCCTCAGGAATCTAATAGACCCCTGGGGGCTATGCGACAGCACTGAAGTGAATACAAAACAAAACAAAAAAAACAAAAAAAAAACAAACCCCCAAAAAAACAAAAAAACTAAAATGTCCCCTGTCCCCCATGTACACGGGAACGTAAACGCATGGGACAGGTGCACCTTAGTACAAAAACGATAACTGAGTCACACACTTGACGTACTGGAACGTCGAAGTGAGGGCAATAATTCTAGGGCCACCATTCACGATTTTAAATTATATATATTTTTATATACAAGCCATCTGATTGGCCAAATCGCAGAGATGTCCCTCCCGTGCATGCGTGCGAAGTCCCGGGCACGGTTCCTTCAGAGCGCATGCGCCGGTGACATCGCCGGGTGCTGCTCGCCTAAATATCTCCTAAATGGTGCACGTTCAGGAGATATTTATTTTATCTACAGGTAAGCTTTCTTCTAACCTTACCTAAAAGGTAAAAGTGTCTAGAAAATAATTTACTACCACTTTAAAAGGGATTGTAAAGTTAGAAGGTTTTTTATCCTAATGCATTCTATGCATTGAGATAAAAAACCTGTATGCAGCAGCCCTCCTCAGCTCCCCTAGCACATACACGAGGTCCCTCTCTGTCCAGTGATGTCCACGAGTGTCTCAGCCATCCGAGATTCTCCCTCCTGATTGGCTGAGACACAGCAGCGGCACCATTGGCTCCTGCTGCTGTTAAAGTCAGCTAGCCAATCAGGAGAGAGAGGGGGAGGGGCCAGGGCTCCATGTCTGAATGGACACAGCTGTGACTCGGCTCGGGTGCCCCCATAGCAAGCTGCTTGCTGTGGGGGCACTCAACAGGAGGGAGGGGCCAGGATCACAAAAGAGAGACCTGAGAAGAGGAGGATCCGGGCTGCTCTGTGTTGATTTTTGTTACTTCATGGGCACTTAAAGGGTAACTCCACTTTCATGGGAAAAAAAAATTTTTATTTGCTAAAGACTTAGGTAAGACTTACCGGCGACGGCATTTCTAAGAGCCTTTCAGAACAACCTTGGAGAGAGTCCAGCTCCGCCCATTTTCCAGGAAACACATGCAGCCTTTAAATCTCTTCTCTTCCACCATGGCTTCAGTTATTGTGTGGTCCCCGACATACTGGAAAACAAAGCACAGAAAACCACAAACAACCATGATAGGCACTTAAAACCACTTCTAAGATAAAAGGGAGGGAAGTAGCGGTTGTCCTGAAAGGCTCTTAGAAACACCGTCACCGGTAAGGCTAACTAAGTCTTTCTCAAATCGCCTTTCAGGACAACTTCGGAGAGGATAAGCGAGAAACTTACCCTAGGGTGGGACTACTGCCTGCAGTACATTCCTGCTGAAGGCTGATTTGCGGCGGGCAGCAAGTCCAACCTATAATGTTGGAGAAATGTTGAGTAGTTGGACCAAGTGGCAGCCTTGCAAATTTGTTCAGGCATAGCACTGGCCCTTTTGGCCCAGGAAACTGCCGTTGATCTCGTAGAACGAGCAGCAATACCTGAGGGGGGTATTTCTCCCTTCGCTTTGTAGGCCTCCGTGATTGCCCATTGAAGCCATTTGCCCAGAGTGCTTTTGGAAGCTTTCTCCCCTTTACGTGAGCCTGAGAAAATCACGAAGAGAGCGTTTGATTTTCTGAATTCCTTTGTGACTGTTAGAAAGTGTAGTAGGCACCTCCTCACATCCAATGTGTGGAAAGCTTCTTCTCCTGGGTTGGCAGGAGCTGAGGAGAAAGTGGGCAAGACTATTTCCGGTGAACAGTGAAAGATCGAAGAAACCTTAGGTAGGAGAGCTGGATCTGTTTGAAGGATTACCCTTCTGAAAGAACATTTAGAAAGGGTTCTGTGACTGCCAGGACCTGAAGCTCGCTGACTCTTCTTGCCGATATGATGGATACCAAAAAAATAAATCGTTTTAATGACTAAGTTTTTTAAGGACGCTTCCTGTAAGGGTGCAAACGGAGCTCCCGTGAGACCCTGTAAAACAACAGACAAATCCCAACTGGGAAAAACTTTAAAGGGGAACTGGCCTATTTTGTGCAAGTGTCCTAAAATAAATAAATAAATAAATAAATATCTTGAAATTAAGACCTCTCGATAGTGTCTTCTCAAACAGTCCCTTGGCTTTTAGGAGGTCTTCTTTAGAAACCAAGCAGTTAGATGTAACCGGTCTGCTTCCGGATGATTCACAGACCCCTGCGTTAACAGGTCCTTCCTGGGCGGCAGCTTCCATGGGGGTTTTGCTGCCAGGTTTAGCAGTGTCGCAAACCAGGGTCTTTTTGGCCAAAAAGGAGTGACTAGGATCAGATTGGTATTTTCCTCCCTGAATTTCCTTAGGACCAGTATCAAGGGAAAATCATAGCACAGCTGATAATGCCATGGGTGTGGGAAAACATCTATACCTACAGCCCGGTCTTCTCGGTGGAGTGAGAAGAACTTCTGTACTTTCGCATTCTTTTGGTGACTAGATCTATTTGAGGCTTTCCCCACGCTTCGGCGATCATCAAGAAAACTTCTTGGTTCAGACTCCACTCTGCTTCCACCGCTTTCCTTCTGCTTAGTAGGTCTGCTAGCAGATTCTGGGATCTATTTAGGTGGACCGCTGACAGAGAGGCCACGTTCTCTTCTGCCCAGGCAAGTAGCTGACTGGCTAGTTCCAGGAGTCCTCTGCTCCTTGTTTCAGTACATAAGCTACTGCAGTCGTATTGTCCGAAAGGACCTGAACATGTTGTCCCTTTACCCCTTGTTGAAAGGCTAGGAGACCGAGAAAGATGGCCTTTAGTTCCCGCCAATTTGAGGACTTTCGGGCTTCCACTTTGGACCAAGCCCCTTGAGAGGTTTGGCCGTCCAGATGGGCTCCCCAACCCCAGGAACTTGCGTCTGTTAGACGACTGTCTAGTGTAAAGACTGAGGAGAGACCTCTTCCCAGGTTGTTTGAATTCCTCCACCACCAGAGCGCCCATTTTACGTTTGAGGCAAGTTTGATTTGTTTCTCTAACGACTCCAGGTGTGACCATCTTTGTAAGATATTCATCTGAAGAAATCTGGAATTAAATCTGGCCCACTGTACAGCTGCAATCGACGCTGTGAGAAGTCCTAAGACTGCCATGGCTGATCGAACTGAAATTGAGAGATTGGTTTGAATCGCTCTCACCGCAGATTGGATCTTCTCCATCTTCTCTTGTGGCAGAAAAAAAGTCTTTGAAGCACCAAGTTTATCATATAGCCCAGAAACCTCATCTCCTGCATGAGTTCTAGATTTGATTTTTCTAGATTCAGGAGCCACCCTAGGTTCTTGAGGAGAGTCTGAGACACCTGAAGATTAGTCAAGACTTGTTCTTTGGAGTCCCGTTCCCTCCTAGCTTCAGAGGCTCCAGAGCTTCTGACATTTTTTTAAAGATCCTGGGGAAGGATGAAAGTCCGAATGGCAGAGCTCTGAATTGGAGATGCCAAACTGAAGTCCCCAGGTTGAGGGCTAGGTGGAGAAAGCGTTGGGAAGCTTAAGCTATCGGGACATGTAAATAGGCGCCCCTTAGATCTTGGGATGCCATGAAACAGTCTGGAGTCAGCAACTTTGTTATTAAATGGATCGTGTCCATCCGGAAAGGTTTGTAATGGATCGATCTGTTTAAGATCTTTAAGTTCAGAAATCAACTGATACTTTCCCGAAGGCTTTTTCACCAAGAAGATGTGGGAATAGAAGCCTCTGCCTTCCTGATGTTTTGGGACCTGGATAATCACCTCCTGTTGAATCAGATCCTGTAGCAATCTTATCATTGCAGAAGCTTTTTGTTGATCCTTTGGAAGGGTCGTGACTCGTAACATAAAATCTGCTCGAGGGGGTCTCTGAAAACACCAGACTGTATCCCAGGGAGATGACGTTTTTCACGAACAGGCTTGAAGTTGTTTTGTTCCACTGTAGGTGAAAGGCAGATAATCTTCCCCCTACTGGGGTAAGATCGTCATTTGTTTTTAGGGGGCTGGTCTGGGGGAGATCTAAAGAGAACTCCTCCTCTTCCCTTACCCCTTTGGGAGACCCAGCGGTTTTTGTTGTCTTGATCCCTACTTTTGTGGGGCTGTTGAACAGCACGAAAATTCTTTTTGACCTGTTGTTTCTTTTTGGAAGGGAAAGCCTTTTTCTTATCGGCTATCCTATCCAGGACTGTTTCCATGTCTGGACCGAAAAGAAGATCACCCGAAAAAGGTAGGCCACATAGCTTAATCTTGCAGGCTGTGTCACCAGACCAAGTTTTTAACCAGACAGCACGTCTGGCAGAACTCACCAGCGCTGACGACCTTGCTGACATCTTAACTGATTCGGCTGATGCATCAGCCATCTACTTCACTGCCTTCAGTATCAATGGGAAGGACTCCAGAAGATCTTTCCGCAATGTGCCCACCTCTACGTGGCTCTTCAGCTTCTCTACCTAGCATTCTAGGTTCCTTGCAACAACCGTGGAAGCCATAGCGGGTTTGAGGCTGGCCAATGTGGAATCCCATGCTTTTTTCAAGAGGGAGTCCACTCTCTTATCCATCACATCCTTCAGTGCCCCCATAACCTCGAATGCTAGGTCTGTGCGACGGGAAACCTGCGAGAATGCGGCATCTACCTGGGGTTTCTTATTCTCTTCTCCTAAGGGTCTTGGAAAGAAAGGGCCCCTTTCAGGGTCCTTCCATTCTTTCTTTACCGTGTCCAAGAGGATTCTATGGACTGGGAACACTATGTTTAGTGTCGTCTAGTCCTTGGTACATTTTATCGTGAACTGATAATTGCACCTTTTTCTCCTGGAATCGAGGGTAGTGTAGACCGCTCTCAGAAGGTCGTCCACATCCTCCAAAGATAGTTTGTACTTAGAGGCTCGGCTATCATCTTCCTCTTCCTCCTCGTCTGAATCCCTGAGGGAGGGAAGAGTACTTGCCTCCTCATCTCCACGACTTCTGCTGGTTTAAAGGTGGATGCCCTCCGGCTGGATGGTGGATGCTGAGGCTCCACCTGGCCTGCCAGGCTCTGAACCAGCATGGACTTGAACAAACTCAACGAGTTTGTAAGTTCCCGTACTGAAGAGAAAAAAAATCCTTGTATTGCTGGGATGCTTCCTCTACCAATTCTTTAACACAGGACCTGCACGTTGCCTTCTGCAATGAATCTGTGAGGGGGTTCATGCAGGAAGGACACTTCCTCTGACTTGGTGGGTTTGAATACTTGGATTTTCCTAAAGCCTTTTCCTGTAAAGAGAAAAAATGAAACTCACCTAAGGGCCCTTAGTGCACAACTAGACCACCACCAGACAGAAGGAAACAGTGCCCCGAGCAGTGCAATCTCCCCTGCAAGTCCAGACTGCAGGGTCCGAGCGGAGCAACCTCTGACCATGCAGCCCCAGGCTCTCTGCAGGGAGGATCCAAAAACAAACACAACATAAGCCCATATGGACAAGAATAAAAAGGTACCACTGTACTAGGGCTGCTGAAATTAATCGCAGCATCAATGCATCGCGATTCGGGTGTCCCCGATGCGGCATCGATGCATGCGACCCGAAAAATCAATGTCTTGCCCCGCCCCCTCCCGGGAGAGCCCCCTCCCTGATGTCAGCCCATCATCAGGAGAGACGTGAGAGGAGGGAGGCGCGGCCGAGAGTCACATGAGCGGAATATACACACACTAACAGCTTTACGCACGGAGCGCTCTCCCTGGAGAATTCCCTGCTGACCTCAGGAGAGATGTGGCTGGAATGGAGATCAGGGGGGAGATGGTGAGCAGGCAGATCGCCCTGCTCATTACAGGCTGCCACCAGCACTGGCAGAGCAGCATGTAAGTACAGGGGGGGAGGGGGGGCGCTGTGACAAGTCCATATCATAGAATTGTCTATGTGCCTTCATCACACCACAACTCTTCATTACAGTCTGTGCCCATCTCCTGCGCCATGTCCGCCGCACTCTGTGCCCATCTCCTGTGCCATGTCCGCCGCACTCTGTGCCCATCTCCTGTGCCATGTCCGCCGCACTCTGTGCCCATCTCCTGTGCCATGTCCGCCGCACTCTGTGCCCATCTCCTGTGCCATGTCCGCCGCAGTCTCTGACCATCTCCTGTAGCATGTCCGCCACAGTCTCTGACCATCTCCTGTAGCATGTCCGCCACAGTCTCTGACCATCTCCTGTAGCATGTCCGCCACAGTCTCTGACCATCTCCTGTAGCATGTCCGCCACAGTCTCTGACCATCTCCTGTAGCATGTCCGCCACAGTCTCTGACCATCTCCTGTAGCATGTCCGCCACAGTCTCTGACCATCTCCTGTAGCATGTCCGCCACAGTCTCTGACCATCTCCTGTAGCATGTCCGCCACAGTCTCTGACCATCTCCTGTAGCATGTCCGCCACAGTCTCTGACCATCTCCTGTAGCATGTCCGCCACAGTCTCTGACCATCTCCTGTAGCATGTCCGCCACAGTCTCTGACCATCTCCTGTAGCATGTCCGCCACAGTCTCTGACCATCTCCTGTAGCATGTCCGCAGTCTCTGACCATCTCCTGTAGCATGTCCGCAGTCTCTGACCATCTCCTGTAGCATGTCCGCAGTCTCTGACCATCTCCTGTAGCATGTCCGCAGTCTCTGACCATCTCCTGTAGCATGTCCGCAGTCTCTGACCATCTCCTGTAGCATGTCCGCAGTCTCTGACCATCTCCTGTAGCATGTCCGCAGTTTCTGACCATCTCCTGTAGCATGTCCGCAGTCTCTGACCATCTCCTGTAGCATGTCCGCAGTCTCTGACCATCTCCTGTAGCATGTCCGCAGTCTCTGACCATCTCCTGTAGCATGTCCGCAGTCTCTGACCATCTCCTGTAGCATGTCCGCAGTCTCTGATCATCTCCTGTAGCATGTCCGCAGTCTCTGATCATCTCCTGTAGCATGTCTGCTGTCTCTGATCATCTCCTGTAGCATGTCGGCAGTCTCTGATCATCTCCTGTAGCATGTCGGCAGTCTCTGATCATCTCCTGTAGCATGTCTGCAGTCTGATCATCTCCTGTATTATGTCTGCAGTCTCTGACCATCTCCTTTAGTATTTTGGAAGATAGCCTGGAGCTCCTCTGCTGTCTCTCTTTTTTCTTAAGAACAGATAGAATAAAAAAAATGGAGTTCTCCTGACTACTTGAATTTTTTTTGATGAAAACCATGAGCACTTGCGGACTTGCGCTGTAATCGTGATGCATCGTGATATCGAATCGAATCGCTGACTTGATAATCGTAATCGAATCGAATCGTGAGGCCAGTGAAGATGCGCACCCCTACACTGTACCCCTCATACCTGGGCCTGACCAGTGCCTGGGGCGCCTACTTCCGCCGTAGCTGTCAGTCTCGCCTTCATCTTAGCAGAGAGCGCAGCGGGGTACTGAGAAAAAAAAAAAAACCTGGTTTTTGAATTACGCGGTATCATCGACGAGGGTCGGAACCGGAAGTGCTGGTCGACAGACCCGCCCCCAAGTCTCTGCGTTCCAGGCACTTGGGACAACTTGCGCCACACCCCCGCAGGAAGCCGCATCACTGGACATGACGTCACCCACCGGCTAGGACTCGGAACCGACGCGCGGGATGTGCCGCTGACCAGCAGTGGCACCCGCCCGGCCACCAGTGGACCCCGGGCACATAGACGCCGACGCCTCCTGCGGGCCCTTGCATACCCTGAGCTGGAGAGACCGGGGACTCCGGAACACCCCTCCGCCCGCATGGGATGGTGATATAGAAATGAATGCCCCCTAGTTGGGACTTTGAATGGACCACCAACTCAAAAATTATAAAAATAAATCTTTAATATAATGAAATAAAATAGACCACATATATGAAAGGATGCACGACATGTGCTACTTAAGACAAACCAATGTGTTGTATAAAAACCGCATGCAATATGAATGCCCAAATGTCCGACGCGTTTCCAGTATCAGGTGTTCCTATACCTTCTTCAGGGCCAAGGGTTCAGAAAATTTAGTGTTCAAAATACATTCTAAAATTGCAAAGAGACACTGTCAGATATCACATAACAGTCAGAGTATCTATAAAAATATCACAAATAACTCATATGATCAAAAAGATCAATGGTCAAAGTACAGGAGGTGATAATATTCAGGTGAAAGATGTATATATGAACACAGGACATCAAAGCATATCACGACTAACAGAGATAAGAGCCCAACATACCTGGTGTAAAGATTCAATATCAGAAATACGTATGAGGAACCAGTGAGTATTATATTGGCACTGCACCCCTCGCCATTAGTGGGAATTATGGGTGATTAGTGTGTTCTCTGGGTGAGTGGCACCCGCATAGTCTGCATAGTAAAAATACAATAAAAATGAAAATAGGTGTAAAAAAATTAAATAAGTTAATTCCTTAACAAAGCTCAAAAGTAAGATAGGATAGATGGACATGGGCCCCCCACGGGAGAAGACGCAAATAGACACAGTATCAGAATATCCAGCGAGACCCTATTGCACACCAAAGGAACTTATGTTCAAATAGAGTTCCTGCGGAGGGGGTAATAGAAAGGTGAGGAATAAAAAAGCAATGAATGAAATAAAATCCCAAATTCCCAAATTAAAATCCCCAATTAGAAATCACAAACGGGGTGGGGGGGGGGCAGGGGGAACCCCTCCCCCAACGGAGAAAAGGGGATATCCATAATATGAGGGAGGAACCATGCCTACCTCACGGGGAGTGCTCAAGTTATGGGCTTCTATAAGATAAAACCAGACCGTTCATCAAGGCACTGTAGTAGGGCTACATAGCCCAGGGAACAATGTCCCAATATTCCACCCTAGATGAAACCTATATGTGTGAAGACACAAGGTACATTCAATTCCAAATGGGAAAAAACGTATGATAAAACAAAAAGTGGTATCCAATATGTGCAGAGTTACTTACGGGACTGTCCCTCCTGCGTGCAATGTCAAATCACTGGATGCATGCCTAACAATGAAAACACACACTGCCGTTTAAATAAGCCGGTGATTGAACGCTGGCGCATGTGTGCAACCGCATATGGTGGCGGTGGGTGGGTGGAGCAGGTTGCCGGACAGACGTGTTAGCGTCATTCCCCCTCCTGCAGTGTATAGACCGAGCGTTGTCTGTGCGTGCTTGTGGATACTCCCCCTGGCATTGTCGGAGAATTACCACAGCGTAATTGGCTGTGTGACGGGGGGGAGGCTTTGCAAGGACAAATTAGTTTGAATGAACACACGGGTGTATAACTAGATGGCATTAAATTTCAAATGTGTGTTCTCTGGGTGTATGTCTTTTGCGTCTGCATTTTTTTCATTTTCTTATTTTTTCATTTTTTTCATTCACCTCTTTCCCTATGGACATCTATTTTTAATTTACAACTGAGACATCAGTTCTTGCTTGTCACTACCAGCAGGACATACATGGGTTTGGATTCACGTTATACACCAGTGTGTTCATTCAAACTAATTTGTCCCTACAAAGCCTCCACCCCCGTCACACAGCCAATTACGCTGTGGTAATTCTCTGACAATGCCAGAGGGAGTATCCACAAGCACGCACAGACAATGCTCGGTCTATACACTGCAGGAGGGGGAATGATGCTAACACGTCTGTCCAGCAACCTGCTCCACCCACCCACCGCCACCATATGCGGTTGCACGCATGCGCCGGCATTCAATCACCGGCTTATTTAAACGGCAGTGTGTGTTTTCATTTTTAGGCATGCATCTAGTGATTTGACATTGCACGCAGGAGGGACAGTCCCGTAAGTAACTCTGCACATACTGGATACCACTTTTTGTTTTATCATACGTTTTTTCCCATTTGGAATTGAATGTACCTTGTGTCTTCACACATATAGGTTTCATCTAGGGTGGAATATTGGGACATTGTTCCCTGGGCTATGTAGCCCTACTACAGTGCCTTGATGAATGGTCTGGTTTCATCTTATAGAAGCCTATAACTTGAGCACTCCCCGTGAGGTAGGCATGGTTCCTCCCTCATATTATGGATATCCCCTTTTCTCCGATGGAGGAGGGGTTCCCCCTGTCCCTCCCCTCCCCCCCGTTTGTGATTTCTAATTAGGGATTTTAATTTGGGATTTTATTTCATTCATTGCTTTTTTATTCCTCACCTTTCTATTACCCCCTCCGCAGGAACTCTATTTGAACATTTTCCTTTGGTGTGCAATAGGGTCTCAACTGCATATTCTGATACTGTGTCTATTTGCGTCTTCTCCCGTGGGGGGCCCATGTCCATCTATCCTATCTTACTTTTGAGCTTCGTTAAGGAATTAACTTATTTAATTGTTTTACACCTATTTTCATTTTTATTGTATTTTTACTATGCAGACTATGCGGGTGCCACTCACCCAGAGAACACACTAATCACCCATAATTCCCACTAATGGCGAGGGGTGCAGTGCCAATATAATACTCACTGGTTCCTCATACGTATTTCTGATATTGAATCTTTACACCAGGTATATTGGGCTCTTATCTCTGTTAGTTGTGATATGCTTTGATGTCCTGTGTTCATATATACATCTTTCACCTGAATATTATCACCTCCTGTACTTTGACCATTGATCTTTTTGATTATATGAGTTTTGTGATATTTTTATATATACTCTGACTGTTATGTGATATCTGACAGTGTCTCTTTGCAATTTTAGAATGTATTTTGAACACTAAATTTTCTGAACCCTTGGTCCCTGAAGAAGGTATAGGAACACCTGATACCGGAAACGCGTCGGGCATTTGGGCATTCATATTGCATGCGGTTTTTATACAACACATTGGTTTGTCTTATGTAGCACATGTCGTGCATCCTTTCATACATGTGGTCTATTTTAATTCATTATATTAAAGATTTTTTTATAATTATTGAGTTGGTGGTCCATTCATTTGTATATCTTTATCAGATGATGGGAGTCTCTATTTTGTTTGTATGGGATGGTGACTGCACAACAAAACACAAAAAGGTAAGCCTTCTCTCTCAGCATGCGCTTCCATCATGGCGGAGGAAACACAATAACTGGAGCCATGGTGGAAAAGGGGGGATTTAAAGGCTGCATGTGTTTCCTGAAAAATGGGTGAAGCTGCGCTCTCTCCAAGGTTGTCCTGAAAGGAGATTTGAGAAAATATAGTATATACAATTGCGACACAAGACATATCATTTTTTAATAGCATTCAATTATAATCTTTCCTTTTTAAACTGAAGCTCTGTCATTTTCTGTAAAATGCAATATGGCTACCTGGAGGTGTTCTGTACACAGATGGTGTACAGAATGCCAGCCAGATATGCAATTTCCTGCTTGTGTGATTGGCTTACAGATTTTCCCAGAAGTCTGCACTAAGATACAAATTCGATTTTGAGCATCCCATGGAATTTTTGGTGAGATACTCCGAAAGGAAATCTCGTCTAAAGAGATTCAGACCCTGCAATTTTATTCATTAGAGCCCTGCAGGTGCAGCAGCTGATTGATAATTACAAAACCACACACATACAGATTCACATGGACACAGACTATAAAACTCCTTTTTATCCAGAACAAAACGTAGGAATCTGCAACAAAGTTTGTTACAATCCTTGCCATGTACATAGATTACCTGGAGAGGAATGTTTTTTTCTCAACAAAAGTGGAGTTAAGTTTAAAGAGTAATGTAGGGTACACACTATAAGAAAATGGGGCGAACAATCGTCTGATTTTCCTCGCTGTTTCACAGTAAATTGGAACCAATAAATGAAAATTCTTACGAAAATTCTCGTACAAAAAAAGAAAAGGCTTTTTTTTTTTTGCTGTTTATTGTTTCTAATCATGCGCAGTCTTTCTTTTCTGATTTCTCTTGTACGAAAACGGTACACATTAAACGAAAATCGTTCATTCTGTTCCCCTAGGAGAAAAATTTTGGAGTTTGTCCCTTCGGGCATTTTCGTACAAAAAGTCGGTATCGGCTGTCGAAAATTGTGTACACACTATACGTAAATCATACGAAAGTTTCTCGGACGAAAATATTTGCCCGATTTTCTTATAGTGTGTAAGAGCCTTATCTCCATCTTTGTTAAGAAAAAAAAAAAAAAAACATTCCGCTCTGGTTGATCTATGTACATTGCAGAGATTTTAACAAACTTGCCAATTCCTACCTTTTGTTATTCTGAAGAAAGAACTGCCTCCATGTGCAAATTGAATAGGAGTGATTTTATATTAAATCAGCTGGTGCACTTGCAGGGCTCTAATGATGAAAGTGGTAAATTCTGCATCCCTATAGATGTGATTTCATTTTGGGAGTAGAAGGGGATGTTCAAAATCTGATTTGTATCTTAGTATAGACTTTTGGGAAAAATCAGTAAGCCAATCACACAAGCAGGAAATGATATTTCTGAAGAGCATTCTATAAACCATATGTGTACAGAACGCCTACAGGTAGCCAGATAGCATTGCATTTTATAGAAAACTACAGCACTGCAGATTGAGAAGGAAATATCATTTTAATTTTAATATTCCATTATATGCCATATTTTTTTTTTAGTTGCTATTTTTCCCCCCCACAAAAGTTGAGTTACCTTTTAAGTCTTTACATATTTGGTATCTATTTACTCGACACAACCTCTTTTATAATTCACTAAAAAAAAAAAAAGTGGACAATATAGCAGGGTTGAATTACTAAAGGCAAATTTTCCCCAGAGACTACTTAGGCCGGGTTCACACTAGTGCAACAAACGCTCCGACATTGGGAGCTCTTGTCGCATGACGTGTGAAAATCAATGTTTCCCTATGGGAGCCGTCCTAACTGGTCCGACACAAGTCGGTCCGACTTTGAAAATGCTCCCTGTACTACTTTGGTCCGACTTTGATCCTACTTCAGCCCATTGACTATAATTGAAGTCGGATCAAAGTCGGATCGCCGTCTTGCATGATCCGACTTTGGCATGTGACTTGTGCTCAGATGATCTTGAGGGGGAACTCCGCGCCAAATTTTTAATTAAAAAATGGCATGGGTTCCCCCTCCAAGAGCATACCAGGCCCTTGGGTCTGGTATGGATTTTAAGGGGAACCCCCTACGCCGAAAAAACGGCATGGGGGTCCCCCCCAAATCCATACCAGACCCTTATCCAAGCGCAGCCCAGCCGGTCAGGAAAGGGGATGGGGACGAGCGAGCGCCCCCCCCCCCCCCTCCTGAACCATACCAGGCCGCATGCCCTCAACATGGGGGGGGTGTATGCTTTGGAGCAGGGGCCCCCACCCCAAAGCACCTTGTCCCCATGTTGATGAGGACAAAGGCCTCTTCCCGACAACCCTGGCTGTTGGTTGTCGGGGTCTGCGGGGGGGCTTATCGGAATCCAGGAGCCCCCTTTAATAAGGGGGCCCCCAGATCCCGGCCCCCACCCTATGTGAATGAGTATGGGGTACCATTCACCTAGGAAGTGTCAATAAAAGAAAAAAAAAAAAAACCACACAACACACACTAGACAGGTTTTGCGACTTCGGGGGTCTCTTCCGACTTCTCCACGCTCTCCAGTTCTTCTCCCGCTCTCTGGTATCTTCTGCCGGGCTCCTCCGCTATCTTCTGCTCTTTTGCTAGCGGTGGGCTGGTCTTCTCCACCGTCTTCTTCCAATGTTGACACGACGCTCTTTCCCGCTGTAATGCCGTGTGCGTGGTGCGCAATGACTTATATAGGGATGGGGCGTTGTTACCGGGTGATGTCATTCTGTGTCTCCGTCCATTATGACGTCACCATCCCATCATGTACCGGGTGGTGACGGCATAATGGGCGGAGTCACCGAATGACATCACCCGGTGACCACACCCCATCCCTATATAAGTCGCTGCGCACCTCGCACTCGGCATTACAGAGGGAGAGAGCGTCGTGTCAACATCGGAAGAAGACGACGGAGAAGACCGGGCCACCGCTAGCAAAAGTGCAGAAGATAGTGGAGAAGAGGCCGGAGAAGAGGCCAGAGAGCGCGGAGGAGTCGGAAGAGACCCCCGAAGTCGAAAGAAGACCCCTGGAGCTGCCTAATAAATTACTTTAAAAACCTGTCTAGTGTGTTTTTTAATTGACACTTTTTTTCCTAGGTGAATGGGTAGGGGTATGATATACCCCATACTCATTCACATAGGGTGGGGTGCCGGGATCTGGGGGCCCCCTTATTAAAGGGGGCTCCCGGATTTTGATAAGCCCCCCACCCCGACAACCAACGGCCAGGGTTGTCGGGAAGAGGCCCTTGTCCTCATCAACATGTGGACAAGGCGCTTTGGGGTGGGGGGCCACAGGGCGCCCCTCTGCCCCAAACCATCCACCCCCCCCCCCATGTTGAGGGCATGCGGCCTGGTACGGTTCGGGGGGGGAGGGTGCTCGCTCGTCCCCATCCCTTTTCCTGACGGGCTGGGCTGCGTGCTCGGATAAGGGTCTAGTATGGATTTTGGGGGGACCCCCATGCCGTATTTTTGGCCTAGGGGGTTCCCCTTTAAATCCATATCAGACCGAAGGGCCTGGTATGCTCTTGGAAGGGGAACCCATGCCGGTTTTTTATTTAAAATTTGGCGTGGATTTCCCCATCAAGATTCAAATCAAGCACAGTGCCTGGTATTGGCAGGGATCAAAGTTGGATCCCTGTTCATTAAAAGTCGGACGTATGTCGGCTTCAAGTCGCAGGGCAAAGTCGGGTCCAAAGTAGGACAGCTGTCGGGTCCAAAGTAGGACAGCTGTCGTGTCGCACCAGTGTGAACCTGGCCTAAATGCGATAAAGCTTTATTTTGTAAAGAATAAGGTGCAAAAAAAAAAAAAATAAAGACAGCATTTTTGCTTGCACATGATTGGATGATGGAAATCAGCAGAGGTTTACCACATTTGTTAAGCTCTGGGGAAAATTAGTGCAACTGCACTTGTACAGAGTACAGTCTATTCACCTTTATTTAATTAACCCATTGTGTTTATGTGCACTAAAATAGTGTAATTTGTACTTAAAACATGCATTTTGATAAATATGTGCACTCCATTTTATTCTCTAGTGTATTTGCATTCTGAAAATAGATAATGTTTGGAGGAGATTTTAACTAATCTTCAGGCCTGCAACTGCACATTTTAAAATGTATGCACAAACTAAAAAAAAAAAAAAAAAAGAAGATCTGGCGGAATAGTGGTAAATAGCTGCTATTACAATACCTGTACTGAGGGTTTCGTGCCCATACTCCAGTTCCGACAGAGGCTCCAACAATTACCATTAGTTTCCATAGCCATATTGGTGCAAACACTGCCCAGTAGCTCCACTGTATAATACCATCGAGGCGCAGGGAGAGGAGAACAGAAAACAGCAACAAGCAGGCGTAGATGAGAAATTTACTGCAAAACAGAAGACAGTAAATATTACAAGACAACCATTACCAGCAATAGTGTATTCAATCCATGAAGATGAAGCAATGTCCACTGTATAAAAACAAAGGAAGGCTTCTCAATTCCGCATCTCATAACAGTTTTGTTTACATTGTGATACCCCGACCGCTTTACCGCCAACACTAATTTGTTGTGTCCGGTAGACACAGCAGTCACAGGAGCAGCATGTACATGTATGCCTGGTTGTGCCGCCCACTTGCAGTAAAAGTACTGTGGGTGGGACGGCATGTGGTTAAAAGAAACTAAGAGGGGTCTATAAAGGCTGCTGTTGACATGCTGCTGAAAATGGCCAGAGGTCTCTGGTCTCAAAACTTTCTGAGCCAAAAACCTAAATGATTCTTCAGTACCAGTTTGACCTCCCCTTCCCAAGTTAATGCCCAGTTAAATCAGGCATGAAGGAGCTTGTGACTCTCTACTTGTACCAACGATGCAGAGCCAGGTGTGTCAGATCTCTGGGCCCTCCTGGTGTGCTATGGATCCTTCTTCTGCTTCCTACAAGACTATGAGTGTAGTATAGGACTGTCATTCCACCACAGCAAACTGATCTCTACAAGACATGGAGGATCTGTGTCATTACTGGCAGAAGAGAACAGACCTCCATACCAGCCAAGTTACCAAGCTTCCTTCACCCCTTCCAGGGCACCCACTCCCCAATATCAGGGCATCCGGCCCCCGGCTTCCTTCCCCCCCATACCAGGGCACCCGGCCCCTGTCCCCTCCCATACCAGGGCACCCGGCCCCCTTCACCCCATATTAGGGTACCTGCCCCCCATATCAGGGCACCCGGCCCCCTTCACCCCATATCAGAGCACCTGGCCCCCTTCGCCCCATATCAGGGCACCCGGCCCCCTTCCCCCCCATATCAGAGCACCCACCCCCCACCCCCCTTCCCCCATATCAGGGTACCTGCCCCCCATATCAGAGCACCCGGCCCCCTTCCCCCCATCAGGGAACCGGCCCCTGCCCCCCCCTATCAATGCACCCGGCCCCCTTCCCCCCATATCAGGGTACCTGCCCCCCATATAAGAGCACCCGGCCCCCTTCCCCCACATATCAGGGTACCTGGCCCCATTCCCCCCCATATCAGGGTACCTGCCCCCCATATCAGAGCACCCAGCCCCCTTCCCCCCATATCAGGGTACCTGCCCCCCATATCAGGGCACCCGGCTCCCTTCCCCCCATATCAGGGTACCTGCCCCCCCATATCAGGGCACCCAGCCCCCTTCCCCCCCCCATATCAGGGCACCCAGCCCCCTTCCCCCCATATCAGGGCACCTGCCCCCCATATCAGACCACCCGGCCCCCTTCCCCCCATATCAGGGTACCTGCCCCCCATATCAGAGCACCCGGCCCCTGTCCCCTCATATCAGGGAACCTGCCCCCCATATCAGAGCACCCGGCCCCCTTCCCCCCACATCAGGGTACCCAGCCCCCTCCCCCCCCCCCCATATCAGGGCACCCAGCCCCCTTCCCCCCATATCAGGGTACCTGCCCCCCATATCAGACCACCCGGCCCCCTTCCCCCCATATCAGGGTACCTGCCCCCCATATCAGACCACCCGTCCCCCTTCCCCCCATATCAGAGCACCCGGCCCCTGTCCCCTCATATCAGGGAACCTGCCCCCCATATCAGAGCACCCGGCCCCCTTCCCCCCATATCAGGGTACCCAGCCCCCTTCCCCCCCCCCATATCAGGGCACCCAGCCCCCTTCCCCCCATATCAGGGTACCTGCCCCCCCATATCAGACCACCCGGCCCCTGTCCCCTCATATCAGGGAACCTGCCCCCCATATCAGAGCACCCGGCCCCCTTCCCCCCATATCAGGGTACCCCGGCCCCTGTCCCCTCCCTATCAGGGCACCTGGCCCCCTTCGCCCCATATCAGGGTACCTGGCCCCCTTTCCCCCCCATATTAGAGCACCCGGCCCCCTTCCCCCCCATATCAGAGCACCCAGCCCCCTTCTCCCCCACATCAGAGCACCCGGCCCCCTTCCCCCCCACATCAGGGTACCCGGTCCCTGCCCCCTCCCTATCAGGGCACCCGGCCCCCTTCCCCCCATATCAGAGCACCCGGCCCCCCATATCAGAGAACCCGGCCCCCTTCCCCCCATATCAGGGTACCCGGCCCCTGTCACCTCCCTATCAGGGCACTCGGCCCCCTTCCCCCCATATCAGGGTACCTGCCCCCCATATCAGAGCACCCATCCCCCTTCCCCCCCCATATCAGGGTACCTGCCCCCCATATCAGAGCACCCATCCCCCTTCCCCCCCCATATCAGGGTACCTGCCCCCCATATCAGAGCACCCGGCCCCCTTCCCCCCATATCAGGGAACCTGCCCCTCATATCAGAGCACCCGGCCCCCTCCCCCCCCTATATCAGGGTAACAGCCCCTCATATCAGAGCACCCGGCCCCCTTCCCCCCATATCAGGGCACCCGGCCCCCTTCCCCCCATATCAGGGTACATGCCCCTCATATCAGGGCACCCAGCCCCCTCCCCCCCCCATATCAGGGCACCCGGCCCCCTTCCCCCCATACCAATGTACCCGGCCCCCTTCCCTTGTATCAGGCATTACAGGCCCCGTCTAGTCGGTCCACTCCCCCCAGCCATTTCCTTCCCCTGACTAGGCCTCAGACTCCTCGGATCCGCTCTCCGCACACTCCGAGTCCCGGCTCTCCTCCCTCTCAGCTCCGTACAGAGCGGCTCACCTGGGGTTGAAGTCCTGGAAGAGGCCCCGGAGATTCATAGTGCCCCCCTTCCTCTCCGGGCTCTACACACAGGACATGTCCACCGACACCGACACCGCCGCCTTCTCCCTACAACATGCGCACACACCCGGAGCAGTCTGACTCTCCGGCCTGCTCTATATCGGTCATTACGGTACAGGGACCTGCGAGCTGCAGTAGGCGGAGGAAGAGAGTTGTCACTGAAGTTTATCACCGAGGACACCGGGGGAGGGGAGGGGGTTATAAGTGATCAGTGCTGGAGATGGGGGGGTGATCAGGGGACACAGTACTGGAGATGGGGGGTTATCAGTGATCAGAGGACACAGTACTGGAGATGGGGAGGTTATCAGTGATCAGGGGACACAGTGCTGGAGATGGGGGGTTATCAGTGATCAGGGGACACAGTGCTGTAGATGGGGGGTTATCAGTGATCAGCGGACACAGTGCTGGAGATGGGGGGTTATCAGTGATCAGGGGACACAGTGATGGAGATGGGGGGTTATCAGTGATCAGGGGACACAGTGCTGGAGATGGGGGGTTATCAGTGATCAGGGGACACAGTGCTGAAGATGGGGAGGTTATCAGTGATCAGGGGACACAGTGCTGGAGATGGGGGGTTATCAGTGATCAGAGGACACAGTGCTGGAGATGGGGGGTTATCAGTGATCAGGGGACACAGTGCTGGAGATGGGGGGGTTATCAGTGATCAGAGGACACAGTGCTGGAGATGGGGGGTTATCAGTGATCAGGGGACACAGTGCTGGAGATGGGAGGTTATCAGTGATCAGGGGACACAGTACTGGAGATGGGGGGTTATCAGTGATCAGGGGACACAGTACTGGAGATGGGGGGGTTATCAGTGATCAGAGGACACAGTGCTGGAGATGGGGGGGTTATCAGTGATCAGAGGACACAGTGCTGGAGATGGGGGGGTTATCAGTGATCAGAGGACACAGTACTGGAGATGGGGAGGTTATCAGTGATCAGGGGACACAGTGCTGGAGATGGGGGGTTATCAGTGATCAGGGGACACAGTACTGGAGATGGGGGGTTATCAGTGATCAGGGGACACAGTACTGGAGATGGGGGGTTATCAGTGATCAGGGGACACAGTGCTGGAGATGGGGGGTTATCAGTGATCAGGGGACACAGTGCTGGAGATGGGGGGGTTATCAGTGATCAGGGGACACAGTGCTGGAGATGGGGGGTTATCAGTGATCAGGGGACACAGTGCTGTAGATGGGGGGTTATCAGTGATCAGCGGACACAGTGCTGGAGATGGGGGGTTATCAGTGATCAGGGGACACAGTGATGGAGATGGGGGGTTATCAGTGATCAGGGGACACAGTGCTGGAGATGGGGGGTTATCAGTGATCAGGGGACACAGTGCTGAAGATGGGGAGGTTATCAGTGATCAGGGGACACAGTGCTGGAGATGGGGGGTTATCAGTGATCAGGGGACACAGTACTGGAGATGGGGAGGTTATCAGTGATCAGGGGACACAGTGCTGGAGATGGGGGGTTATCAGTGATCAGAGGACACAGTGCTGGAGATGGGGGTTATCAGTGATCAGGGGACACAGTGCTGGAGATGGGGAGGTTATCAGTGATCAGGGGACACAGTGCTGGAGATGGGGGGTTATCAGTGATCAGGGGACACAGTACTGGAGATGGGGAGGTTATCAGTGATCAGGGGACACAGTGCTGGAGATGGGGGGTTATCAGTGATCAGAGGACACAGTGCTGGAGATGGGGGTTATCAGTGATCAGGGGACACAGTGCTGGAGATGGGGAGGTTATCAGTGATCAGGGGACACAGTGCTGGAGATGGGGGGTTATCAGTGATCAGGGGACACAGTGCTGGAGATGGGGGGTTATCAGTGATCAGGGGACACAGTGCTGGAGATGGGGGGTTATCAGTGATCAGAGGACACAGTGCTGGAGATGGGGGGTTATCAGTGATCAGGAGACACAGTGCTGGACATGGGGGGTTATCAGTGATCAGGAGACACAGTGCTGGAGATGGGGGGTTATCAGTGATCAGGAGACACAGTGCTGGAGATGGGGAGGTTATCAGTGATCAGGGGACACAGTGCTGGAGATGGGGGGTTATCAGTGATCAGAGGACACAGTGCTGGAGATGGGGGGTTATCAGTGATCAGGGGACACAGTGCTGGAGATGGGGGGTTATCAGTGATCAGGGGACACAGTGCTGGAGATGGGGGGTTATCAGTGATCAGGGGACACAGTGCTGGAGATGGGGGGTTATCAGTGATCAGCGGACACAGTGCTGGAGATGGGGGGTTATCAGTGATCAGGGGACACAGTGCTGGAGATGGGGGGTTATCAGTGATCAGGGGACACAGTGCTGGAGATGGGGGGTTATCAGTGATCAGGGGACACAGTGCTGGAGATGGGGAGGTTATCAGTGATCAGGGGACACAGTGCTGGAGATGGGGGGTTATCAGTTATCAGGGGACACAGTGCTGGAGATGGGGGGTTATCAGTGATCAGGGGACACAGTGCTGGAGATGGGGGGTTATCAGTGATCAGAGGACACAGTGCTGGAGATGGGGGGTTATCAGTGATCAGGGGACACAGTGCTGGAGATGGGGGGTTATCAGTGATCAGGGGACACAGTGCTGAAGATGGGGAGGTTATCAGTGATCAGGGGGCACAGTGCTGGAGATGGGGGGGTTATCAGTGATCAGAGGACACAGTGCTGAAGATGGGGGGTTATCAGTGATCAGGGGACACACTGCTGGAGATGGGGAGGTTATCAGTGATCAGGGGACACAGTGCTGGAGATGGGGGGTTATCAGTGATCAGGGGACACAGTGCTGGAGATGGGGGGTTATCAGTGATCAGGGGACACAGTGCTGGAGATGGGGGGTTATCAGTGATCAGGGGACACAGTGCTGGAGATGGGGAGGTTATCAGTGATCAGGGGACACAGTGCTGGAGATGGGGGGTTATCAGTTATCAGGGGACACAGTGCTGGAGATGGGGGGTTATCAGTGATCAGGGGACACAGTGCTGGAGATGGGGGGTTATCAGTGATCAGAGGACACAGTGCTGGAGATGGGGGGTTATCAGTGATCAGGGGACACAGTGCTGGAGATGGGGGGTTATCAGTGATCAGGGGACACAGTGCTGAAGATGGGGAGGTTATCAGTGATCAGGGGGCACAGTGCTGGAGATGGGGGGGTTATCAGTGATCAGAGGACACAGTGCTGAAGATGGGGGGTTATCAGTGATCAGGGGACACACTGCTGGAGATGGGGAGGTTATCAGTGATCAGGGGACACAGTGCTGGAGATGGGGGGTTATCAGTGATCAGGGGACACAGTGCTGGAGATGGGGGGTTATCAGTGATCAGGGGACACAGTGCTGGAGATGGGGGGTTATCAGT
This sequence comes from Aquarana catesbeiana, assembly GCF_042186555.1. Classification (NCBI taxonomy): domain Eukaryota; kingdom Metazoa; phylum Chordata; class Amphibia; order Anura; family Ranidae; genus Aquarana; species Aquarana catesbeiana. The sequence goes on along the minus strand of NC_133332.1, from coordinate 150,491,843 downwards.
GATCAGGAGACACAGTGCTGGAGATGGGGGGTTATCAGTGATCAGGAGACACAGTGCTGGAGATGGGGGGTTATCAGTGATCAGGAGACACAGTGCTGGAGATGGGGAGGTTATCAGTGATCAGGGGACACAGTGCTGGAGATGGGGGGTTATCAGTGATCAGAGGACACAGTGCTGGAGATGGGGGGTTATCAGTGATCAGGGGACACAGTGCTGGAGATGGGGGGTTATCAGTGATCAGAGGACACAGTGCTGGAGATGGGGGGTTATCAGTGATCAGGGGACACAGTGCTGGTGATGGGGGGTTATCAGTGATCAGGGGACACAGTGCTGGAGATGGGGGGTTATCAGTGATCAGGGGACACAGTGCTGGAGATGGGGGGTTATCAGTGATCAGAGGACACAGTGCTGGAGATGGGGGGTTATCAGTGATCAGAGGACACAGTGCTGGAGATGGGGGGTTATCAGTGATCAGGGGACACAGTGCTGGTGATGGGGGGTTATCAGTGATCAGGGGACACAGTGCTGGAGATGGGGGGTTATCAGTGATCAGAGGACACAGTGCTGGAGATGGGGGGTTATCGGTGATCAGGGGACACAGTGCTGGAGATGGGGGGTTATCAGTGATCAGGGGACACAGTGCTGGAGATGGGGGGTTATCAGTGATCAGGGGACACAGTGCTGGAGATGGGGGGTTATCAGTGATCAGAGGACACAGTGCTGGAGATGGGGGGTTATCAGTGATCAGAGGACACAGTGCTGGAGATGGGGGGTTATCGGTGATCAGGGGACACAGTGCTGGAGATGGGGGGTTATCAGTGATCAGGGGACACAGTGCTGGAGATGGGGGGTTATCAGTGATCAGGGGACACAGTACTGGAGATGGGGGTTATCAGTGATCAGGGGACACAGTGCTGGAGATGGGGGGTTATCAGTGATCAGGGGACACAGTGCTGGAGATGGGGAGGTTATCAGTGATCAGGGGACACAGTGCTGGAGATGGGGAGGTGATCAGGGGACACAGTGCTGGAGATGGGGAGGTTATCAGTGATCAGGGGACACAGTGGTGGAGATGGGGGGTTATCAGTGATCAGGGGACACAGTGCTGGAGATGGGGAGGTTATCAGTGATCAGGAGACACAGTGCTGGAGATGGGGGGTTATCAGTGATCAGGGGACACAGTGCTGGATATGGGGGGTTATCAGTGATCAGGGGACACAGTGCTGGAGATGGGGGGTTATCAGTGATCAGGGGACACAGTGCTGGAGATGGGGGGTTATCAGTGATCAGGGGACACAGTGCTGGAGATGGGGGGTTATCAGTGATCAGTGGACACAGTGCTGGAGATGGGGAGGTTATCAGTGATCAGGGGACACAGTGCTGGAGATGGGGAGGTGATCAGGGGACACAGTGCTGGAGATGGGGGGTTATCAGTGATCAGGGGACACAGTGCTGACGATGGGGGGGTTATCAGTGATCAGGGGACACAGTGCTGGAGATGGGGAGGTTATCAGTGATCAGGGGACACAGTGCTGGAGATGGGGGGGTTATCAGTGATCAGGGGACACAGTGCTGGAGATGGGGGGTTATCAGTGATCAGGGGACACAGTGCTGAAGATGGGGGGTTATCAGTGATCAGGGGACACAGTGCTGGAGATGGGGGGTTATCAGTGATCAGGGGACACAGTGCTGGAGATGGGGAGGTTATCAGTGATCAGGGGACACAGTGCTGGAGACGGGGAGGTTATCAGTGATCAGGGGACACAGTGCTGGAGATGGGGGGTTATCGGTGATCAGGGGACACAGTACTGGAGATGGGGGGTTATCAGTGATCAGGGGACACAGTGCTGGAGATGGGGGGTTATCAGTGATCGGGGGACACAGTGCTGGAGATGGGGAGGGTATCAGTGATCGGGGGACACAGTGCTGGAGATGGGGGGTTATCAGTGATCAGAGGACACAGTGCTGGAGATGGGGGGTTATCAGTGATCAGGGGACACAGTGCTGGAGATGGGGAGGTTATCAGTGATCAGGGGACAAGTGCTTGAGATGGGGGGTTATCAGTGATCAGAGGACACAGTGCTGGAGATGGGGGGTTATCAGTGATCAGGGGACACAGTGCTGAAGATGGGGGGTTATCAGTGATCAGAGGACACAGTGCTGGAGATGGGGGGTTATCAGTGATCAGGGGACACAGTGCTGGTGATGGGGGGTTATCAGTGATCAGGGGACACAGTGCTGGAGATGGGGGGTTATCAGTGATCAGGGGACACAGTGCTGGAGATGGGGGGGGTTATCAGTGATCAGGGGACACAGTGCTGGAGATGGGGGGTTATCAGTGATCAGGGGACACAGTGCTGAAGATGGGGGGTTATCAGTGATCAGGGGACACAGTGCTGGAGATGGGGGGTTATCAGTGATCAGAGGACACAGTGCTGGAGATGGGGGGTTATCAGTGATCAGGGGACACAGTGCTGGAGATGGGGGGTTATCAGTGATCAGAGGACACAGTGCTGGAGATGGGGGGTTATCAGTGATCAGGGGACACAGTGCTGGTGATGGGGGGTTATCAGTGATCAAGGGACACAGTGCTGGAGATGGGGAGGTTATCAGTGATCAGGGGACACAGTGCTGGAGATGGGGGGTTATCAGTGATCAGGGGACACAGTGCTGGAGATGGGGGGTTATCAGTGATCAGGGGACACAGTGCTGGAGATGGGGGGTTATCAGTGATCAGAGGACACAGTGCTGGAGATGGGGGGTTATCAGTGATCAGGAGACACAGTGCTGGAGATGGAGGGTTATCAGTGATCAGAGGACACAGTGCTGGAGATGGGGGGTTATCAGTGATCAGGGGACACAGTGCTGGAGATGGGGGGTTATCAGTGATCAGAGGACACAGTGCTGGAGATGGGGGGTTATCAGTGATCAGGGGACACAGTGCTGGTGATGGGGGGTTATCAGTGATCAGGGGACACAGTGCTGGAGATAGGGAGGTTATCAGTGATCAGGGGACACAGTGCTGGAGATGGGGGGTTATCAGTGATCAGGGGACACAGTGCTGGTGATGGGGGGGGGGGTTATCAGTGATCAGGGGACACAGGGCTGGAGATGGGGGGGTTATCAGTGATCAGGGGACACGGGGCTGGAGATGGGGGGGTTATCAGTGATCAGGGGACACAGTGCTGGAGATGGGGGGGTTATCAGTGATCAGGGGACACAGTGCTGGAGATGGGAGGTTATCAGTGATCAGGTGACACAGTGCTGGAGATGGGGGATTATCAGTGATCAGAGGACACAGTGCTGGAGATGGGGGGGTTATCAGTGATCAGGGGACACAGTGCTGGAGATGGGGGGTTATCAGTGATCAGGGGACACAGTGCTGGAGATGGGGGGTTATCAGTGATCAGGGGACACAGTGCTGGAGATGGGGGGTTATCAGTGATCAGGGGACACAGTGCTGGAGATGGGGGGGTTATCAGTGATCAGGGGACACAGTGCTGGAGAAGGGGGTTATCAGTGATCAGGGGACACAGTGCTGGAGATGGGAGGTTATCAGTGATCAGGGGACACAGGGCTGGAGATGGGGGGTTATCAGTGATTAGAGGACACAGTGCTGGAGATGGGGGGGTTATCAGTGATCAGGGGACACAGTGCTGGAGATGGGGAGGTTATCAGTGATCAGGGGACACAGTGCTGGAGATGGGGGGGTTATCAGTGATCAGAGGACACAGTGCTGGAGATGGGGGGTTATCAGTGATCAGGGGACACAGTGCTGGAGAAGGGGGTTATCAGTGATCAGGGGACACAGTGCTGGAGATGGGAGGTTATCAGTGATCAGGGTACACAGGGCTGGAGATGGGGGGTTATCAGTGATCAGGGGACACAGTGCTGGAGATGGGGAGGTTATCAGTGATCAGGGGACACAGTGCTGGAGATGGGGGGTTATCAGTGATCAGAGGACACAGTGCTGGAGATGGGGAGGTTATCAGTGATCAGAGGACACAGTGCTGGAGATGGGGAGGTTATCAGTGATCAGGGGACACAGTGCTGGAGATGGGGGGTTATCAGTGATCAGGGGACACAGTGCTGGAGATGGGGAGGTTATCAGTGATCAGGGGACACAGTGCTGGAGATGGGGGGTTATCAGTGATCAGGGAACACAGTGCTGGTAATGGGGGGTTATCAGTGATCAGGGGACACAGGGCTGGAGATGGGGGGGTTATCAGGGGACACAGGGCTGGAGATGGGGGGGTTATCAGTGATCAGGGGACACAGTGCTGGAGATGGGGGGTTATCAGTGATCAGGGGACACAGTGCTGGAGATGGGAGGTTATCAGTGATCAGGGGACACAGGGCTGGAGATGGGGGGTTATCAGTGATCAGAGGACACAGTGCTGGAGATGGGGGGGGTTATCAGTGATCAGGGGACACAGTGCTGGAGATGGGAGGTTATCAGTGATCAGGGGACACAGTGCTGGAGATGGGGGGTTATCAGTGATCAGGGGACACAGTGCTGGAGATGGGGGGGGGGGGGTTATCAGTGATCAGGGGACACAGTGCTGGAGATGGGGGGTTATCAGTGATCAGAGGACACAGGGCTGGAGATGGGGGGTTATCAGTGATCAGAGGACACAGTGCTGGAGATGGGGGGTTATCAGTGATCAGGGGACACAGTGCTGTAGATGGGAGGTTATCAGTGATCAGGGGACACAGTGCTGGAGATGGGGGGGTTATCAGTGATCAGGGGACACAGTGCTGGAGATGGGGGGTTATCAGTGATCAGGGGACACAGTGCTGGAGAAGGGGGTTATCAGGGGACACAGTGCCAGGGACATGAAGGATGCTGAGCCACGGCTGGGAATGATCTGGGGACAGGTTTGGTGGACAGGAAGGAACATGCACCTGCCTTTACACAAACATGAACTTTAATGGAACCCCAGTCTTAGTCCGTAGGGTTCAATACCGAGTTGGCCCACCCTTTGCAGCTATAACAACTTTAACCCTTCTGGGAAGGCTGTCCACAAGGTTTAGGAGTGTGTCTATGGGAATGTTTGACCATTCTTCCAGAAGTGCATTTGTGAGGTCAGGCACTGATGTTGGATGAGAAGGCCTGGCTCGCAGTCTCTGCTCTAATTCATACCAAAGGTGTTCTATTGGGTTGAGGTCAGGACTCTGTGCAGGCCAGTCAAGTTCCTCCACCCCAAACTCGCTCATCCATGTCGTTATGGACCTTGCTTTGTGCACTGGTCCAAATCATTTGGTGGAGATGACCTCACAAATGCACTTCTAGAAGAATGGTCAAACATTCCCATAGACACACTCCTAAACCTTGTGGACAGCCTTCCCAGAAGAGTTGAAGCTGTTATAGCTGCAAAGGGTGGGCCGACTCGATATTGAACCCTACGGACTAAGACTGGGGTTCCATTAAAGTTCATGTGTGTGGAAAGGCAGGTGTCCCAATACTTTTGGCAATATAGTGTATAATTCTTGAATCAAGAAAATCACACTTCTATTAAACTGCATAACAAAAAGATAGATATCTTTTATTAAATTTTATTTTTGATATAGTCTCCTTTATCAGATTTATTGTTTGTAATCCGGCGAATAAGAACATACATGAGCTTGTCCTCTTTAGTAGAGCCATTAGGATGGACCAATGAATATCTCCCATACATCAGTCAGCATACCGAAGCAGCCAATCAGAGGAGGTTTGAGTGATGGACCAGGAAGTGCAGTACTCCTGTGGATGGGGTCATGTGATGAGGTGTGGATGGTGATGACATACGGAGGGATACCTCCTCAGTCTCCTCTAACATGAATCCCCCGACATGTTACTTCTTCCTTCTTCTGCTCGGTCACTCTGCTTCCTCCATTGTAGGCGGAGAACAGCTGGAATATGCTCCAGGTTGTATCACAGAGACAGGCGCTTTATACAGTATATATATAGTGTACTCATAACCCTGTATGTATTCTATGATGGAACACTCTGTCCGTTCTTATGGGTCGGATTTCACACACCGGAAGCTGTGTGTCCGCTCAGCAATGTGTTTATTTTGTACTCACACCTTCTGCCATCATGTGGCCGAACACCAGAACTGCATGTAAGCGGCTTCTATCTACTCTCACTCTCCCTGTATGATTATTAGAACACAGGATTTATATGTATTATTATAATACAAGATTTATATAGCGCCAACAGTTTATGCAGCATTGATGGAGTTATAACTCCAATTAGTAACTGAAACACGTTTTTCTCATTTTAAATTATTTCAGCTGTTCACATTGACTGCAGCTTTGAAATCGTGCATCTTCATCTAAAATGGTACGATTTCAAAGCTGCATGTCAGTGCGACTTGGAAGACCTCTGTACGGCTTCATGCACAGATGTCTATTCAAGTCGCAACCGAAATCACCAAAAGTAGTGAAGAAACTACTTTTTTGAATCATTGAGGCAACGCAAAGTCGGCGTCGCACCGATTTGAACAGTGCGATTGCTGGCAATGGGATATGACTTGTCATGCAATTTTACCTGTCAAATCGCATGACAAGTCACTCCAATGTGAACAAGGGCTTAAAGTGTTGCTAAACCCAGGACCCTGCATTCACTTTATCTGGTCTCCCACAGTACACGGAACATGCAACTTCCTCTTTAACCACTTGCTTACTGGGCACTTAAACCCCCCTCCTGCCCAGACCAATTTTCAGCTTTCAGTGCTCTCACACTTTAAATGACAATTACTCAGTCATGCAACACTGTACCCAAATGATTTTTTGTCCTTTTTTTCATACAAATAGAGCTTTCATTTGGTGGTATTTGATCACCTCTGGGTTTTTTAATTTTTGCGCTATAAATGAAAAAAGACTGAAAATTTTGAAAAAAAATGCTTTTTTCTTTGTTTCTGTGATAAAATTTTGCAAATTAGCAAATTTTCTTCATAAATGTTGGCCACAATTTATACTGCTACATATCTTTGGTAAAAATAACCCAAATTAGTGGATATTATGTGGTCTGTGTGAAATTTATAGAGTCTACAAACTATGGTGCCAATCATAAAAAAATGATCACATCTGATCACACCTGATGTACTGAGGCCCATCTCATTTCTTGAGACCCTAACAAGCCAGGAAAGTACAAATGCCCCCCAAATGACCCCTTTTTGGAAAGTAGACATTCCAGGGTATTTAGTAAGAGGCATGGTGAGTTATTTGAAGTTTGACATTGTGCACAATAATAAGATGTGTCTCTTCTGACTCCTGCTCTGGTACACACCTTCCATCTTTTTTGGCGTCTTTGGCTTGTCGATTTGGGAGGGAGTTTATCTGGAAAGTGGCGTTTGGAGAGTCGACTAACAACATCTGATCGGATGTTTTCTGGTGGGCCGTTTGGGAATATAAGGGCAGTGTAAATTTCCTCCTGGTAGCCAAGGAAGGGTTGGGGGTTTTGGGTGGAGTTGTGTGGTAAATGATATTGGAATTGAATATGGCCAATTGAAAAAAATAAATTGCTACTTTTTTGTACCAATGGTATGTCCGTCTTGTGGCAAGGTATGGTTCCAGCATTTGATCGTTTGAAGTCGACTCCCCCCATAAACAAATTGTATTCATGGATGCATGTTGGTTTCTGGATGGGGCCATTCCTTCTGAGGATTTCCACATAGTTGTTATTGTGGATGGAAGACAACATGTACACATCCCTTCTGTTCCTCCACTTCACTGCCAGAATCTCTTTGTTACGCAGACTTGCCATTTCTTCTTTTCTCAACTTCTTATTAACAAGACTTTGAGGAAAGCCCTTCCGATTCTTTTTTACGGTGCCACATGCTGGCATCTTCTTCCGATGAAGGTTGTGGAACAGGGGCAGAGAAGTGTAGAAGTTGTCTACATACAGGTGGTATCCTTTGTCGAGTAGGGGGTATATGAGGTCCCAAACAACTTTCCCGCTGGATCCCAAGTAGTCCGGGCAATTAGGGGCTGCAGCTGGGTGTCCTTCCCTTCGTACACTATGAAGGAATATGTGTACCCTGTGGCTCAGTCACATAGTTTGTACACCTTCACCCCATAGCGGGCCCTTTTGCTTGGGATAAATTGCTTAATTTTAAGCCTGCCGCTAAATTTAACAAGGGACTCATCCACACATATGTGTTGGTCGGGGTGAACAGCTGGGGGAATACTTCAGAAAAATAATTTAATATTGGCCGAATTTTGTAAAGCCTGTCATAATTTGGATCATTTCGGGGAGGGCACTGGGTATTGTTGCTGAAATGTAGGAACCTCATTATCATCAGATACCTGGTTCTGGGCATTACCGCGGAGAAGAGCGGCATGTGGTGGAGGGGGTGGGTTGACCAATAGGAACGGAATTCATTTTTTGGTGAGCCCCATATTAAATGTGAGGCCCAAAAAAAACCTTGAACTCCTCCACTGTCAGGTCTCTCCACTCATAGGGATGGGCATAATATGATGTGGGATTTTGCAAAATAAATTGCTGTGCATACAGGTTGCACTGGGTAACAATTGACGCCAACATGTCCTCCGTAAAAATTAAATTAAAAAAATTAATTGGGGTAAAATTCTCTGTATCCACCTGGACGGGCAGTGAAAGGGGGAACGCTAGCTTCTCCTGAATTTAGGAGGAAGCCACAAGAGGTTCTGAAGGGCATAGGGAAGGCTGGCATGGGACCTAACCCTTTGGGGCTGAGGTGACACCCCACTCGTACTTGGCCTTTCTTGCTGAGGCACTGCGGTGCTGGTGGATGCCACTGCGGTGCTGGTGGATGCCACTGCGATGCTGGTGGATGCCACTGCCTCCTCACTATAACACCTTCGTTTGGTGGGCCGAGTTTCTTCCTCCTCTGAGTCCTTTAGTGTTCCACTACTGAGGACTGGCTCGTAATTTACGTCAGAATCCGAATTGGTAAGGGAATCCGAAAAAGAGAGCTCACTGTTGCTCTCGTCGGCCGTGGAAAGAATTTGGTATGCCTCCTCGGCAGAAAAGCTTTTTTTGGACATGGCTGCTGGTGGTTATGAGATTGCACAGGTGTGTGCTAAGCCTGCACTGATGAGGTTGCACTGATTGATGGCACAGATGTGCACTGATGAGGCGGCACAAATGGGCACTGATGAGGCGGCACAGATGGGCACTGAGGCAGCACAGATGGGCACTGAGGAAGCAGCACAGATGTGCACTGATTGCACAGATTTACACTAATGAGGCGGCACAGGTGGGCACAGATATGCACTGATGTGGCACTGGTGAGGTGGCACAGATGGGCACTGATGAGGCACCACAGATGGGCACTGATGAGGCAGCACAGATGGGCACTGATTGGTACAGATGGGCACTGATGAGGTGGCACAGATGGGCACTGAAGAGGTGGCACAGACGGGCACAGACGATGCACTGATGGCACAAGTGGGCACTGATGGGCACAGATGGCAATAGATAGATGTCGCTGTGGGCACTGTTGGGCACTTTTTGGGCACACTTCGCTTTTATACTTTCAAAAATTTACTCACAGAAGCTCTCTCTCCTCACACGCTGTCTCTGTGTGAGGAGAGAGAGCCGGCAATGAGAGATGATCTCAATTGTTTACATTTCAGATAATCTCTCATTGGAGGTGGCGATCGCGCTGTAAACGGCCACTGTGATTGGCCGTTAAAATAATAGTGCCACATCATTGGTGTTCCTGGCGGGGTTTCTTGTACTATAAACCCCATCATGACAGGATAGCTGTATATGACCTGTGTATACCTGTGTAACACAACGTTTTTTTCATTATTATTTTAAATAAACGAAAAAAATGGCATATTACGTTTTTTTGTATGATTTTTTTCCGATTAACCACTTCAGCCCCAGAAGATTTGGCTGCTGAATGACCAGGCCATTTTTTGCAATACGGCACTGCGTCGCTTTAACTGACAATTGCGTGGTCTCACGATGCTGTACCAAAACAAAATTGATGTCCTTTTTTCCCCACAATTAGAGATTTCTTTTGGTGGTATTTGATCACCTTTGCAGTTTTTATTTTTTGTGCTATAAGCGACAATTTTGAAAAAAACACAATATCTTTTACTTTTTGCTATAATAAATATCCCAAATTTAAAAAAACAAAAACACATTTTTTCCTCAGTTCAGGCCGATATGTATTCTTCTACATGTTTTTGGTAAAAAAAATCGCAATAAGCGTATATTGATTGGTTTGCGCAAAAGTTATAGCGGCTACAAAATAGGGGATAGATTTGTGGCATTTTTATTATTATTATTTTTACTAGTAATGGCGGTGATCTGCGTTTTTTATCGGGACTGTGATATTGCGGCGGACAAATTGGACACCTTTGACACTTTTTGAGACCATTATAAAATGGTTTATAGGCCGCTATAAAAATGCACTGTATTACTGTATAAATGTCACTTGCAGGGAAGGGGTTACCACTAGGGGGCAATCAAGGGGTTAACTGTGTTCCCTAGGTGTGTTCTAACTGTAGGGGGGATGGGAGTGACTAGGGGAGGAGACCGGTCGGTGTTCATACTTAGTATGAGCACACAATCTTTCTCCTCTCCCCTGAGAGAACAGGGAGTTGTGTGTTTACAAATACAGATTCCGGTTCTCGCTCTGTCATGAGCGATTGCGGGTGCCCGGCGGTCATCGCGCGTGGCACGCATGCGCACCTTCTACAGTGTTTTAAAGGGCGGACATAGAGTTATGGCGGCTCGCCCAGGGGAGCCAACCTTCCACAGTACAGCTGCGGCGGCCGGTCGGGAACCGATTAATCGACAAAATAATCGGCCAACTAATCGATATGAAAATAATCGTTAGTTGCAGCCCTAAACTGAAAAACTAGTGGAACTCCACTTTAAGGGCCAGTTCACACCACATGCAGTCCAGTGCATTTTGTTTCAGCATCAGAACAGCATGGATAGTAGGTTATATGGTTTCCAGTGGCATAGTTCACACCAGTGTGGTTAGTTCCAGTTTCAGAAAAAAAGGAGAATATGCTGCATTTTTTCTGCACTGAACTGTACTGGAACGCGTAAAACACATCAAAAGCACACTGGAATGCACCAAAAACGCACCAAAACGCACATGTCCCCATTGAAGGTAAAGAAGAAAAGAGGGGGAAAAATGCACTGGAAAACATTAGAAATGCGTCAAAAACAAGCATGCAGAAACGCTTCCGGACTGTATTTCTATGATGTAAACTGGCCCTTAGTAAATATAAACTGCTAAATACCTTTTCTCATCAGCAGTATATAGCAGTCTTGTAACTTCTATCAGTTCCTGGTTAAAGCTTGTAGGAGGAGTTTTCATACTGCACTGAGCTGTCTTATCAGGATCCAGGACCCCTGACCCTCTGGCTGGACAGTGCTGATTGGCCCTGTGCTGATCACATGCACTCTCCCAAGAAAAAAAAAAACTCTATAGCAATACACACCAAACTGAGCATGTGCAGCTTGACTTCAGTAAGTCTGACTTATTCAGTAATGTTTGGGAGTCAGTGGAAAAAGAGGAGGATTTGTGCATACAGGATCAAGCAACTTTTTTACACAATGCAGAGTAAATCCCACAGTGATTAGAACAAGCATGCTTTACTGCATATACACACTGGTTTTACTGTTGTGGGTTTAGTAACACTTTAAGGCTAAAGTTTTTCTTAAATCTTACTGCATTTTCTACATTACGCTAAAAAACTTTCTGTTTACAGCCTCTCCCTCTAGCTCCCCCTTTTACTTACCTGAGCCTGATCTTGATCCAGTGCTGTGCACAAGAGAAATGGCAGTCTCCCTCCTCATTGGCTCAGACACAGCAGCAGAAGCTATTGGTTCCTGCTGCTGTCAATCACAGCCAGTGAGGTGGCGCTCGTGTGCCCCCATTCCAAGCCACTTGCTATGGTGGCACGCAGTGGAGGGGAGCCAGGAGAGCCAGCAGGGGACCCAAAAAGAGCAGGTAATCATTATTTTTTTTTTAATTAAAATAATAAACAAGAAAAAGAACCTTTACCACTTCAACACCAGGCACTTCCTGCCCAGGCCAATTTTTCATCTTTCAGCTCTGTCACAATTTAAATGACAATTACGCGGCCATGCAACGCTGTACCCATATGAAATTTTTATCATTTTATTTCACACAAATAGAGCTTTCTTTTGGTGGTATTTATTCACCACTGGGTTTTTTTATTTTTTGCAAAAAAAAAAAGAATTGAAAGTTGGAAAAAAACCTGCATTTTCTTTGTTTCTGTTATACAAATTAGCAAATAAATAATTTTTCTTCATAAATTAAAGGTCAAAATGTATTGCACTACATTTCTTTGGTGAAAATAACTCAAATCAGTGTATATTATTCAGTCTGAAGTAAAGTTATATATTCCACAAACTAACAAATATATTTGAAAATTGATGAATCCTGATGTACTGATGGCCTATCTCATTTCTTGAGGCCCGAAAATGCCAGGAGAGTACAAATATCCCTCAAATTACCCCTTCTTTGGAAAGTAGATAGTCAAAGGTATTTAGTACAGGAATGGACTGGATTACACAAGTGTCAAAATACTCCAATTATGGATTGGAATCGGACTTGGCTTACCCAATAAATCTTTCCGCCCTCCTTCATAGCTCGCTGCATCGGATCCCGATTCATATCAAACAAAATCTGCTGTTCAGAGACACAATAATAGCATGGAGAGAAGCGAGGAAAAAACTGGGTCTTTTACCTTACGTCTCCAGGTTTCTTCCAATCCATGGCAACCCTATGTTCCCACTTAGTCTCCAGTACGAAACTTTCTCTAAATGGAGAGACAAAGGATTAATCAATGCTCGCTCTCTATACCATGGCGCAAATGGCTCTCTCAAACCTTTCCACCTCATCATGGAAGAGTTCAGTCTTTCTACCCACCACTTTCTCCATGTGTCGCAATGCTCAAATTTCATTGCCAAAACCTGTCCGAAGAAAAGCATCAGGTTCCAACAATCATTCTTAGACAAGCTAATAGCGGAACAGAGCTACTCCATATCAGATATTTACCACCCTCTCAACGGGAAGTTCACTAAATACAAAATACCTACATCACATCCTGGTCAGTAGACTTACCGGGCCAAGTCGACATAGACAATATCATAGTAGGATATAAGATTACAAGAAGCATTATACCAAATGAGTCTTGGAGGGAAACTCAATTAAAGCTAATGCACAGGGCTTACTACCCTTTCTCTACGAAACACCCCTCCACTTCAGGGTCCTTATGCCCATGGTGCTCCCTTCATAAACCCTCTTTAATCCACCGCTTATGGCTCTGTCCACAGATAGCTACCTTCTGGTCCACAATCCTTAACCTTATCCAAAAAGTGACTGATTTCACTCTGGAGAAAGACCCCATGCTTTTGCTATTTGGATACCCACCAAAAATCAGTACAACAGCAGCCACCTCCAAGCCACTACCCCGGAAAAACCTTCAATGGACTCTCCTGACTCTCCTCCTAGCTCAAAGGACTATACTTAATCATTGGATCTCCACCACTCCTCCGACCGTTTCTGAAACCGTAAAATCTCTCAAAACTCTACTATTCCAAGAAAAATTAGATGCTTTGCTCCACAAAAACTGGCCCAATACCAAACTCAAAAAACGATGGGCATCTTTCATCGATCACTGCCTGACAACGTCAGAAAAAGCCATCTTAACTGCACCTCATTTTTCATACAATGCAAGGAAACCTTTATCCAACTGCAAGTCCACCATAGCGCTAATCGATCCTACACACCTGCCATCGACATCCTTAAAGAGAATCTTTAATCTTTTGCTGTTCAGATGCCAAAAACACTCACAAGAGTACGTTCTACTAGAATCGGTACATTTGCAGTCCTCGGATGCCCTTTCTCTATCTCCCTTCTCCCCTCCTCCCTACAATTCCCACAACTCGCTCGCATCCTTTCTTCTGCTTCTGGTCTATAGCTCCCCCTTTTCTCTCTCTTTTTCCCAAACTCTCTCTACCCCACCCTTCTTATACTATAAAGGATGGTAGGAATCTTCAGTACAAAGCCTGTATGTATTACTTCAGGACATTGTTTGTCAACTATTCTTTGTTACAATCTAATAAATTATATTTGAAAGTAAAAAAAAAAAGGTATTTAGTAAGAGACATGCCAAGTTTTTTTTTTTTTCAGTTGTACTTTTTTGTTACAATTATTTGAAAATTAAGAAATAAAATAACCAGTGCAGTACAGCGTTCTCATATAACTGGCGTGTGGTAGTGATCAGTAGAGCTGCACGATTCTGGCTAAAATGAGAATCACAATTTTTTTGCTTAGAAGATAGATCACGATTCTCGCGGCGTAACATCATCTTTCACATTAAAACAAACAAAAAAATAAATGGGCTAAATTTAGTGTTTCGTTTTTTTTTTTTTTTTTTTTTTATTCATTGAAGTGTATTTTTTCCCCAAAAATTGCATTTGAAAGACCGCTGGGCAAATACAGTGTGACATAAAATATTGCAGCAATTAACATTTTATTCCCTAGGGTCTCTGCTAAAATATATATAATGTTTGGGGGTAATTTCTAGCAAAAAATATTGATTTTAACTTAAGAAACAAGTGTCAGAAACTTCCTGCATTTACACATTGTTAAAAACTTGACAGACTGCCTGGATTTTTTCTTTACACACAGAAGTTTATCCTTTTGATCTAAGAAAGAAGAGTTAGTTACAATGTTTCATGTTAAAAACTTGGCAGACTGCCCAGATGTTTTCTTTTGACAGCTGAGTGAGCAGATAAGTCTCTCCACTTGTTATATGAAAGAATCAGCAAACTCTGCAATAGAGATTGTCAGGGGGGTTGAATCAAGATCACAATTTTTTAACGATTAATTGTGCAGCTCTAGTGAGCAGGGACACTGACAGTATAATAAAAAAATAATAAGAAGAAGAATTACAATTTTTTTTTTTTTTTTTTTTTTTTTAGTACATTTTTTTTAAACAATTTTCTTTTCTAACACACTGTGACCAGAGCAATACAGTGTTACCATAGTAACACTGTACCACTCTGGGAAAGTGATTGGTATAAGTAACCATTTTAACTGAATAAATTGGTTACTGGTTTATTCAGTGTCTCTTGTTGTGATTAGCTGTGATAGGCCTGTCTGTACCATGTGTTCACTGTGACCAATCACAGCTAGCAACACAATTGTATACAATAGATGGCATGAAAGGAAGCCATTCATTGTTTACAATTGTCATGTGATGTGCTGTGATTGGTCACAGCAATCACATGACACTAGCAGCAGGCCGGTACACTGATCAGTCATCGGCTGTGTTTGGTGGACACAGCCAGTGAAAGACCGCGCCGCTGCACGGCCGTGCGAGAGGCAGGCTCTGGGAGGACATCTTATGATGTCCTCCCATAACAACAGTGCTCTCACCAGGCCATTGTTTCTAGGCATTAAGGTAACAAACCTTCTGTGTGCAGCCCCCACTCGATCCAGTGATGTGCATGAGAGCAGTGGCTCTCCAAAGTCTCTTAATCATAAACTGAGACAGCAGCCATTGGCCCCCGCTGCTGCCTATCACTGCCAGTGAGCCAATGAGGAGAGAGCCAGAGCAGGGCCGAACCATGCTCCGTGTATGAATGGACACACAGAGCAGCGGTTCTGGGACGCTCTTTGCAAAACCACTTTTTTTTTTTTCTACATAGTACAGCTATAGTGGATATATTTAAGGTGTAGCTTAACCCAAAAAACAATAATGTATTATATTACATCCTCCCAGTTGGCGGAGAGCGTTTACCAAAGTGTTCTGGCGGAGGGCCATCCCCGTCACAACACGATAGATCAGTGGGGGAGATTGCTGTACTAACATCAGATCGTTAGTACAGAGGCTCCAACCGGAGCTGTCAGTTTTGAAAAAAAAACTGCTAGTGTGTACAAGGCTTTAGGCTTTTTTTTCTTTCTTTTGATCTGGGAATCCTGTAAATAACACACTTTCTGTCCCTGGGTGGCTATGTTTGCCTTTGCACATTTCCTTTACATGGGGGTTGATGGAATTAGTAGATTACAGAAGGAAGATAAGCTTGTTTTCATTTTCTGTTCATCTCACAGGAAGTGACAAGAACACTGCATTTCTATGGACTCATGCACACTGCAGCTAAAAAAAAAAGCTGCTTTAACCACTAGCCGACCAGCGCACGACGATGTACGTCAGCACAATCACACGGCTGGGCAAATGGGCGTATGGGTACGTCCCCTTTAAATTGCGGCATTGTGGGCGTGCCCGCAATGCCCGGCGGTGGCCCGCAATCGTGTCATGGAGCGGAAAGAACGGGGAGATGCCTTTGTAAACAAGCCATTTCCCCGTTCTGCCTAGTGACATGACAGGGATCTACTGCTCCCTGTCATCAGGAGCAGTGATCGCTGTCATGTCAGTGGTAGCCCATCCCCCCCACAGTTTTGCCCTGTACACACGGTCGGATTTTCTGACGGAAAATGTGTGATAGGACCTTGTCGGAAATTCCGACCGTGTGTAGGCTCCATCACACATTTTCCATCGGAATTTCCGACACACAAAGTTTGAGAGCTTGCTATAAAATTTTCCGACAACAAAATCCATTGTCGGAAATTCTGATCGTGTGTACACAAATCCGATGCACAAAGTGCCCCGCATGCTCAGAATAAATTGAGAGACGAAAGCTATTGGCTACTGCCCCGTTTGTAGTCCCGACGTACGTGTTTTACGTCACCGCGTTTAGAAAGATCGGATTTTCTGACAACTTTGTGTGACCGTGTGTATGCAAGACAAGTTTGAGCCAACATCCGTCGTAAAAAATCCATGGATTTTGTTGGAATGTCCGATCAATGTCCGACCATGTGTACAGGGCATTAGAATCACTCCCTGGGACACACTTAACCCCTTGATCGCCCCCTAGTGTTTAACCCCTTCCCTGCCATTGTCATTTACACAGTAATCAGTGCATTTTTATAGCACTGATCGCTGTATAAATGACAATGGTCCCAAAATGGTGTCAAAAGTGTCCGATGTGTCCGCCAGAATGTTGCAGTCATGATAAAAATTGTAGATCGCCGCCATTACAAAAAAAAAAAAAAAAAATTAATAATAAAAATGCCATAAATCTATTTCCTATTTTGTAGCTACTTTTGCACAAACCAATCAATATACGCTTATTGCGATTTTTTTTTTTTTTTTAATTTTTTTTTTTACCAAAAATATGTAGAAGAATACATATCGGCCTAAACTGAGAAAAAAAAAATATTTTTTTTATATATTTTTTGGGGATATTTATTATAGCAAAAAGTAAAAAATATTGCTTATTTGTCAAAATTGTCGCTTTTTTTTGTTTATAGCGCAAAAAATAAAAACCACATAGGTGATCAAATACCACCAAAAGAAAGCTCTATTTGTGGGGAAAAAAAGGAAGTCAATTTTGTTTGGGTGCCACATCGCACAACCGCGCAATTGCCAGTTAATGCGACACCGTGCCATATCGCAAAAAGTGCTCTGGTCAGGACGAGGGTAAATTCTTCCGTGGCTGAAGTGGTTAACAGGCATTTGAGCTTGTGCTTTTTTGTGATCTTTTGCATGTTTTTATTGAGGTTCTTTGAGCATAAGCGTTTTTTATTTTTCACAAACCCTCCCCTCAGTTAACTCTACCTTTTTATTTTTTGTGCATTTTCAAACTTTTATGAGCTTTTTTGAGCTTTTTCACGCACTTATGCCCTGT